>NC_064920.1:300206120-300507625 GCF_023897955.1 Schistocerca gregaria | reverse complement strand
TTAATATATTTTTCCCATGTGGAAGTTTCTTTCTATTTTATTTTAATCTCACATTATAGTATTTTTATACACCAGACATAAATTATTTGAGGGAAACCATTTTGTCCATTCTCATGATACTAGAAAGAAAGAAAAGGTTATGCTCCCCACCCACAGCTAGGGATGGGCTATGACCGTTCTCGAGAAACGCGCGACGGCAATTTCTTGAGACTGTCTCAGGTATGCTCGAGAAGTTGACAGTGCTGTGCCGTCTGAGAAATTGTGGAAACCTTCAGTGCACGAAGCACTGAGCCGCAGAGGTCGTACTCGTTGCACGTACGTGCACGGAAAACTTTGAAATTCTATTATTGATATCAACTGTACTATCGTTATTAATGTGTACTGAACTATTAGTCTGTGTCTCATAAGACAAAAATCATAAAATTGTTGTTTAATACAAAGCACAGAATTTGCATAAAACAGAAGCTTTATTCTTACAAAATAAATCACCTTGTACATTCTGCATGTGTGCATGCATGCTTAAACGTAAAAGAGAAGTGCTATAGCCTTTTATATACAGAAACTGTGTACATGCGTTTACTTACTGAAGAGAGAAAGGAAACAAAAGTTGTTTAGCACAAGGCATTTTTACATCTCATTTCTACACTGCCATCAATTTTTGTTTAGAAATATGATTTTATTAATCAATTGGCCTTTTTGTCTGCTTCTTTGTTTGTTTATAAGTAGTCCTGTTTTCGAAAATATTCTTTCACTGGGATCAGAAGTTGCAGGTATTGCAAGATATTTTTTTTGCCATGACAGCTAGACCTGGGTAACTGTTTTCATTTTCTTTCCAGGAGTGTAAAGGATTATCCGTGCGTTGTAGGTATGGTTCTTCCAAATATCGTTGTACCTCCAGGTCTATGCTGTCGCAACCGCTTTTCATTAGATTTTTATCGGAAACCTCTTCATCGAAAGAAGGCCATAAGGAACTACTGTCATTTTGTATGAAATGGTACTCATGGCTTGTGTCATTAGCAGCCGAATGAGCAGATCGTACGGTCTGTACCACGTTTGTGCACTCTGCAATTAGGCTTGCAACGGCATGTTTTGAATGAATGGGATTCGTAAATGGTAATGTTTTGAATCCTGTGTCAAGAGCTGTGGCAACAGCATGTTCCGTACTTCGTTTGTTTCTATTAATCTTAGCCGGGCTATTAGTGAGTTGTGCAGATGTTGCTGTAGCTCTTGCACTGTCGTGGTAGCCCGCTTCCCATTGAATACGGTTAGGATTAGCTGTTTGATGATTGGAATAGCTTTCAAAAGAGAGGTATAGTTGTCAGTTCAGATTTCACTTGTTACCACTTCAAATGGCTCCAGTACACACATAAACATTTGCTCAAAATTCGCCACTCGTCAGCTGTGAGGTTCTCTACACCTGAATACAAAGTTGATAAACAGGCTGCAATGCATTCCTTTTGCTCCACTAGATGTTGTAGCATATAAAACGTACTGTTCCATCGGGTTTCGGTTTCTTGAATCAATTTACGAACAGGTTTATTCATTAGATCCTAGATCTCATGAAGTTTTTCCATTAGCATTGCAGCTTGTTTTAAAACAGCTAACAATTTTTCTGGCTTTTTCCCGCATTATGCAGAGCTCACTGTTGCCGTTCAAAGAAATTTTCACAACTAAATTGATGGTGTGTGCTAAACAAGGCACATGTTGCATATCTATGTTGCCACTGTGAATAAGTTGTACGGCTGCCGTCAAGTTACTGGTGTTGTGAGTTGTGATGCTTACAACTTTGTTTTCAATGTCCCATTTTGAAATCACGTTATCTAATGCCTCAATAATATTTAGCACTGTATGCTTTTCCGGGAAATGGAATGTCTCGAGAGTTAAAGCATTCAGGCACCAATTAGTGTTCGGTCGCAGGTTCGAATCCTGCCTCGGGCATGGATGTGTGTGATGTCCTTAAGTTAGTTAGGTTTAAGTAGTTCTACGTTCTAGGGGACTGATGACCTCAGCAGTTAAGTCCCATAGTGCTCAGAGCCATTTTAACCAGTTAGTGTTAATGAAATGACCAATTACAGCAATATATGCCTCACTATTGAGTGAGGTCCAAATATCAGTCTTTAAAGAAACACAAGTAGTCTTCCACGGCCAAGTTTACAGCCTCTTTCTGTTTATGGTAATCGTCCTCAATCATGAGGTGCAACTTTTTTCGATTTGGTATCGAGTATTGTGGGTCCAACAGTGAAATAAAATGTCGAAAACCAGTGTCCTTGATGATTGAAAGAGGTTGAAAATCGTCTGTTATCATGGTCACTAGTGCTTCATCTAGCTGTTGTTGCCATTTACTTCCCTCTATGAAGAGAAATGTAAGATATAGATCAGTGCTCCTGCAAGGGGATACGTTATGCTCGACAGCTAGTCCAATAAAATTACATATCGTATCATGCAAAAGCTAGGATAGTATAGGTTTGATTTTTGGGTATGTTGTATTTTATAGAAGTACAATTAAAAAATCAATGTTTTTTAAGCTTGGCGAACCTCTTTGGACACTATCCAAACTTTTGCACGGAATTCACCTTTTGTACCATACATACCTGGATATTTTGTCTGCCTCCCACTATTGGAAGAATGAGCCTCTGTATCCCCAGATGCCGCTGTTTCATTGCTCAATAAATTGTGCAGTTTAAGATGTCTAATCATCCCCATTGTGTTTTTAGATACATTACAGAGATTTTTACGACAAATGTTGCAAGTAACGTTATCACCATCCTCCATAAAGTATTGCAGCACCATGACATTCGTTTTCGAGTGTCCATATTGATTTGAATAACAATTTTACTCGAATGAAACCTGAGACATACTAGTTACGCACATAGTGAGCAGCGAGCATTTTTGTCTAGTAGCGGCATTCAATTCATGAAACAGCAGTGCAGCGATGTTGTCGCAGACAACTGGTGCGCAGCAGCACACTCCGCTGGGCCATTTCTCGTGAGCTTCTCAAGAATTGCTTGAGAACAAGAGGCTCGAGGAATTATCGGTGTGCTCGAGTTGCTGCGCCTCGCCATCCCATCACCGGTACTGGAGTGGAAGCAGAGAGAGGGATTGGTGGTTGAAGGATACGGAATAACAAAGGTTGATACCAGTAGAGTTACAGGAACATAGGATACGTGCAGGGAGAGTACCCATCTGTGCAGTTCAGAAAAGTTGGTGTTAGTGGGAAGGATTCAGATGGCACAGGCTGTGAAACAGTCATTGAAGCATGTTCAGCAGTTTGGTGATCTAGCTGTCTCTTGGCCAGCTCTTGCTGGACATTCATGTGGACAGACAGCTTTTCAGTTGATCGGTGAAAGGAGGAGCTACAAAAATTACCAGGGAAATTCAGGAATGCAGAAATATGAGTCACTGAGGAACGAAATAAATAGGAAGCACAGGGAGGATAAGATGAAATGGCTGCATGAAAAATGTGAAGAAATCAAAAATGAATAGTTATCAGAAGGACTGACTCAGCATATAGGAAAGTCAAAACAGTCTTCGGTGAACTTAAAATCAAGAGTGGTAACATTAAGAGTGCAACAGGAATTCCACTGTTAAATGCAGAAGAGAGAGTGGATCAGTGGAAAGAGTACATTGAAGGCCCCTATGATGGGGAAAGATTTATAGGGTAATTCATCATTGAGTAAAAGAGTGTTCATTGCACAAAAGCATGTATTCAGAATAATTCCTGGATCTCATCCAAGATCATCCTGCAGACGCTTATTTAAAGAGCTAGGGATCTTCACTGTAGCCTTACAATACATATATTCACTTACGAAATTTGTTATTAACAATCCGAATGCATTCACAAGTAATAGCAGTGTACATGGCTACAACACTAGGAGAAAGGATGGTCTTCACTACTCAAGATTAAATCTAACTTTGGCTCAGAAGGGGGTAAATTATGCTGCCACAAAAGTCTTTGGTCACTTACCTAACAGCATCAAAAGTCTGACAGATAGCCATATAGCATTTAAAAGGAAATTAAAAGAATTTCTGAATGGCAACTCCTTCTAGTCATTAGATGAATTTTTGGATATAGTAAGTGGGTAATCCCCACACCCACAAAAAAAAAAAAAAAAAAAAAAAAAAAAAAAAAAAAAAAAAAAAAAAAAAATTTAAAAAAAATAAAAATATTAGGTGTCATGTGATATTTTGTGTAATGTAATATCTTGTATAGACACCTTTTATTAGCCTGACACATTCCACATCATTATGAAGTGTCGTATTCATGATCTATGGAACAAGTACTAACATAAAACTTCCTTGCAGATTAAAACTGTGTGCCGGACCGAGACTTGAACCCAGGACCTTTGTCTTTTGTGGGCAAGTGCTCTAACTGTTCAGTTTTAATCTGCCAGGAAATTTCATATCAGCGCACACTCCGCTGCAGAGTGAAAATCTCATTCAAGTACTAATCTAATCTAATCTGATCTGATATGATAGAAGAGGCAGGAGTAAATTTAGAGGAGACAGGGGATCCAGTATTAGAATCAGAATTTAAAAGATCTTTGGAAAACTTAAGATCAAATAAGGCAGAAGGGATACGTCATCTATATCTACGTGATTACTTTGCTATTCACAATAAAGTTCCTGGCAGAGGGTTCAACGAACAACCTTCAAGCTGTCTCTCTACTGTTCCACTCTCGAATGGCATGCAGGGAAAACAAGCATTTAAATTTTTCCATGTGAGCCCTGATTTCTCTTATTTTATCATGATGATCATTTCTCCCAATGTAGGTGGTTGCCAACAGAATGTTTTCACAATCAGAGGAGAAAACTGGTGATTGAAATTTCATGAGAAGATCCCATTGCAACAAAAAATGCCTTTGTTTTAATGATTGCCACTCCAATTCATGTATCACGTCTTTGACACTGCCCTTCTTTGTACTTTTTCGGTGTCACCCGTCAGTCCCACCTGATGCGGAACCCACACCGCACAGCAATACTCCAGAATAGGGCAGACGAGTGTGGTGTAAGCAGTCTCTTTAGTAGACCTGTTGCTCCTTCTAAGTGTTCTGATAATGAATCACAGTCTTTGGTTTGCTCTACCCACAATATGATCTATGTGATGATTCCAATTTAGTTTATTTGTAATTGTAATACCTAAGTATTTAGTTGAATTTACAGCCTTCAGATTTGTGTGACTTGTCGTGTAATCAAAATTTAGTACTTATGTGAAAAACTTCACACTTTTCTGTATTAAGGGTCAATTGCCACTTTTTGCACCATTTAAATATCTTATCTGAATCATTTTGAAAGTCGTTTAGATCATCTGATGACTTTACAAGATGGTAAATGACAGCATCATCTGCAAATAATCTAAGACGGCTACTCAGATTGTCTCCTACATCCTTGATATAGATCAGGAACAATAAAGGGCCTATTACTTCCTTGGGGAACGCCAGACATTACTTCTGTTTAACTTGATGGCTTTCCGTCTATTACTACGAACTGTGACTTTTCTGACAGGAAATGGTGCATCCAGTTGCACAACTGAGGCAATACTCCATAGGCACCCAGTTTGGTTAGAAGATGCCTGTGAGGAATGGTGTTGAAAGCTTTCTGGAATTCTAAAATTATGTAATCAATTTGACATCCCCTGTCGATAGCACTTATTACTTCATATCCAGCATAAGGCACATATTTTCCCCTTGACACTTGCTTCCATACTGTATAAAGTTTGTTTTCTTTGTATTTAATGTCAGCTTATTTGAATAAAAACATGACTGTATGGATGAGAGCATTTTTTCTGCTGTAGTACGCAATGATTCTTTTATATCACTAATTATGATACTCGTGTCATCTGCAAATAGTAGAATTTTGTCTGAGCTGTCTGGAGCCTGTGTATCATTGTTATAAATTAGAAATAACAATGGGCCCAGAATGCTGCCCTGTGGTCTATTTCAATTTGTTTTGGTTCAGATATGAGTTTAAAACTGTGAAGATTGTTGGATGACCTCAGATCAACAACTTGTGACCTGTTTTGCAGATAAGATCCAAACCATTTTTTAACAATACTCCTGATGCCTATTGCTTCAAGTTTCCCTAGTAATGTTACATGGTTCACAGTATCAAAGGCTTTGGATAAATCTAGATTACTTCCAACAAACTGTTATTTGACGCCAGATTTCTTACTATTTCTGTTGTGTAGTCAAATATGGCTGTTTCTGTACTGTGCCCTGCTCAAAAACCATGTCGACTGTTATTTATTAGTTTGTTTTTCTAGATATTTTATAACCCTGATTTTCATTAATTCCTCAAGTATTTTGGAGAAGGCTGGGAGGAGAGATATAGGTCGGTAATCTTCTATTTTATGTCTGTCACCATTATTGTATAGAGATTTTAAGTTTATCCGGAAATATCCCTTCACTAAGGGACAAGTTTGCTATGTGCACTATAGGTTTGACAACACATGGAGCAATTTTCTTAATTATTGATACAGGTACATCATCCAACCCAGAGAACATTTTGGATTTCAAGCATTTAATGACTTTTAGAACTTCATCCTCATCTGTTGGGATTGCCATCATGCTGGTATTTAACATTGGAGCCGTCACTGTTGGTTGTTGCTTAAATTTACTACTTAAAGTAAGGGGAATATTTACAAAATAATTGATTATATAGTTTGCCATGGCATCTTTTTCTATGGGGATATTTTCATTCTTTTTAAGATTGATTCCCTGTTCTTTAGTTTGACCCACAGTTTTGTTTTTTACCATTTTCCACATCATTCTGGACTTTTGCTATTACTTTGCAGTAAGTCTTTTTGTATGTCCCCAAACACTCAACAAACTGCTGATCATGACATGTTTTTAACTTTCAACTTAGTAATTTCATGGTTTCACTTGACTTTTTAATTCCGGGTGTAATCCAGGTCCCTTTGAATCCAGATGATCTATAACTCAAAAGCTTCTTTGGGAAACACATTTCAAAGTATGTCATAAAAGTGGAAGTAAATATGTTGTATGCATCATTTGTGTTTGTTTGTGCCAAGACCTCTGACCAAACTGCATTTTTAAATTATTTTTAAATTGATTACAATTGTCAGTGGAGAAAAATTGTTTGTACTCTTTTTTATTTTCCTCCTCCTTGGGAGCTGCAGTGAGATTAAAGGTTAGTGCATTATGATCTGATAATCCTATATTCACATTTGTAACTGCAATTTCATGTATGACCACATTTGAGAAGATGTTATCTATCGGGCTTTCAATGGAATCTGTTGTTCTAGTGGGAGCTGATATGTGGGGGAACATGTTGAAGCTTTTTAGTATTTCTGAAAACTTGTTTTTTACTGAACTCTGGACCAATAGATTAATATTAAAGACACCACAAAGAATTATGGTAGAGTTCTCATTTGAGAAAATGTTGAGCATTTCTTCCAAATTCTTAAGAAAGACTTCAGTATCTCCAGATGGTGATCTGTAAATTGCAGCAACAATTATTTTCTTCTTTAAACTATATAATTGAATGGCTACTGCTTCAAAATCCTTTTCTATGATTAATGGTTTAGCCTCATATCTTAACTTAAATTTAAGCTTGGGATTTAGATAAATGCATAAACCACCATCTTTGGCATTTTGCCTATAGTACTGACTGGCAAGTTTATATTGGCTTAAGTTTATGCTGTTTAGTTCACTGCCCCTGCACCAATATTCCATAACACATAAACAATCAATATGGTCACTATTTGCTGCTACCTCAAGTTCAAGGTACTTGTTTTTAAGACACTGAATGTTCAGACTCATAATTCTTAGCTGATTTGAACAATCTGATTGACCTGTGACATTACACTCTGTTGATGCATTTTCTCTTATACTGTTACAAGATTTCGTACCTTGTTGTAGATTCCTCTGCTTGCAAACATTTACCTGTTTCCCTGTTATGTGCTGTTGTTCACTGCTTTGCCCCAGCAAAAATCCTGGCTTCTCAAGGGTGGCTGCCTTCTTCTGGTGTGATGGTTCAAATGGCTCTGAGCACTATGTGACTTAACTTCTGAGGTCATCAGTCACCAAGAACTTAGAACTAATTATACCTAACTAACCTAAGGACATCACACACATCCATGCCCGATGCAGGATTCGAACCTGCAACCCTAGCCGTCGCCTGGCTGCAGACTGTAGCGCCTAGAACCGCACGGCCACTCCGGCTGGCCTTCTGGT
Organism: Schistocerca gregaria; assembly: GCF_023897955.1. Taxonomy (NCBI): domain Eukaryota; kingdom Metazoa; phylum Arthropoda; class Insecta; order Orthoptera; family Acrididae; genus Schistocerca; species Schistocerca gregaria. The sequence continues at coordinate 300,499,433 of NC_064920.1, read as the reverse complement.
GTGATGACTGCTCCTATTACCACTGCTGCTACTGTGTGCTGTTGCAGTGAATGCCAGTGATTCTGGTTGCTTGGTTATTGATGTTGGATCTACTGCTTCTGATGTTGTTGTGACTGTGCTAATGATTCTGGTTGGTTGGTTTTTGATGCTGTAACTATTGCTTCTGATGTTAGTTCTGCTGTTGCTAATGATGGTTCAGTAATAGGTTCCTCTGTTGCTCCTGTTTTTTGGATTGTGCATTTGCGTGCTGCTGCTGTTTGTGCTGGTGTTTCTGCTACTGGAGATTTATACCATCCCAGTTCAGTGGCTGTCACTTTGGAATTGCATTTAATTGATTCCCTTATTAAGTTTCCTAAACTGGCATTCCCATTTCTGTTAAGGTCAAGCCCATGTTTCTTAAAACGTTCTCTATCAAGTGTGCTTGAGTCAATAAATTTCACATTGCTGAGTAGCCTACAACTACTTTTAAGTTTCGCATTAATTCTGTGAATTTCCTTATTCACACATGACCATTCAGGTAAATCATGCCTGTGGGTAAAGTTCACCAGCAAAATGTTTGTATTTGACAGTACTAGCAAAACACTCAAGAGCTGTTTATACATTTTCATAGCATTGTTTTCGTAAATGTCTTTAGCTGCAGTGCAAATTACAACACTGTCTTGGTTGTCATAGTTATATTTTACAATGTTTTCCGTCACTTCTTTGAAACCAGCACCTGGTTTAACCATGCCTGTGACTGTCGTTGATTTACTGTTTACTTGCACTTCTTGAGAAATTCCTTTGGTGTGACAGTCTCCAAAGACGTTGACTTTTGATTCTTTCTTCTTTGTCACACACGTTGGTTTTCGTTTACTTATATTTTCTCATTGTTGAAAACACTGTATTTGTTTTTATCACAAAATGTGACAGATTTTTACAGAGTTTGTTATAAGGGATTACCTTTGAGTGACACTTTTATCCACTCGGGTGATGTTTCACTGTCTTGCATCACTTCACCAGCGTTTTGCTTATCCTTATTGCAGTCATCACTACTATTTGACAGAACACCATACCTGTTTTTATCTGTAATTATAATTTCATTTGCTGCCTTTGATGCCTGTCTATCGCTTCCTTTCTGCTTCTCATAACTCACCAAGTTCCCATTTTGTGGCTTAATTGTTTTATCATTTAGAATATGGCGCAACTTCTTCAGCTCATAGTTTTCATTAGTTATATGTGAAATCTCACATCTTAGAACATCTACAATTTTTTATAAACTTAAAATGCATTCATTTAGTTTTTCGATTTCAAGGCTGTGATAAACACACTTGAATTTATGTTGTGTCCAAATGACAATACTTCTCCCAGAATAGATAAACAGAGGGTATTTTCTCAATGATAGGTGCAAGGGAATTTGATAGTATGAGTTACTTTTGAATACTTAACCTCTTGAAATTTCTGAATTATTTCCCCAATATTTTGAGGACAGGTTTGAATTGGAATGCTCACTTGATTTATCATCCTAGCATCCAGCTCAACCCCCCCCCCCCCCCCTCCCAGCATCTGCTAATGTAGGTACCACAAGCAGTGTGCTGCAATGAGGACTACAAGATGGTTCATTTAACCCCCACTCCCTCCCCCCCTTCCATTTAAGCATTCTACTAACCTCCTTGTTGATGAATGATTTTCTTGCAGGTTTGGTGAAGTACAACATTTAAAATGGCATGAGTAAGATCATATAATCCCAGGTCTTCCTTCAAATACATGCATATACTGTTGTAGTAGTTTAAGAAACCCACACCACTGGGATTTGGTCAGTGAGGTTGATTAAAAAATCTTGGACTTAATTTGTTCCTCAGTTGATGGAACACTCTTTGTTCCAGGCTGCCGTCTTCTAAATCTATTACAATCAGTACCTCTCCACTTGCTCATAATGAAGCTTTGAATTGTTATATTTCCTAGTTTCAGAGTAAATCATGTCTGCACCCTCACATTTCTTGACTGTCTCCCAACTGCACCAATGATTCAGCAGGTAGTTATGGGAAAGATAGGTACTTCCACTTCCTTTGATATTCATCTGAGTAATTCAGTCAAAATCACATTAACAGCTGAACCTATGTCTTTGACTACTTTATCCTGTCTACCTTCAATTTCTGCATCTGTGAAGGACTATGGCAGAGCCAATTTATTAATCTGCCATGGATTAACATTTTTGGATGCTTGTAGCCTGGATTGTACCATGTCCATTATGACTGTTATTATTAGTCCCACAGTTATTATTTCCACAGTTATTCCCACAATGCTTATTTGGTAGGTTTGTAACCCATTATTTTGTGCCCCACAATAATTACTGGTTCCACTGAAGCCTTGATAGTAGTGTGCACCTGCTATAACTGCATGATGGATAGCTTGCAATGTCCTGGATTTTGCATCTTCAAGTGTTATGTCAGAATGCTCAAAGACCAACATAAACTCTTCCAGATTTGCTTTTGATACCCCCCCCCCCCCCCCCCATGAACTGTTGAGAGGCCAGACAAATGTGTGGTGACTGAAGAGGGGCAGCAGCCTTTTCAGTAGTTGCAGGGGCAACAGTCTGGATGATTGACTGATGTAGTCTTTTAACAATAACCAAAATGGCCTTGCTGTGCTGGTACTGGGAACAGCTGAAAGCTAGGGGAAACTACGGCCGTAATTTTTCCCGAGGGCATGCAGCTTTACTCTATGATTAAATGATGATGGCGTCCTCTTGGGTAAAATATTCCGGAGGTAAAATAGTCCCCCATTCGGATCTCCAGGCGGGGACTACTCAAGAGATTAGATTAGATTAGATTAGATTAATACTTGTTCCATAGATCATGAATACGACACTTCGTAATGATGTGGAACGTGTCAGGTTAATAAAAGATGTCTGTACAAGAAATTACATTACACAAAATATTGCATGACACTAATGATTTTTTTTTTTTTTTTTTTTTTTTTACTTACTTTATATCTAAAAATTCAGCCAATGAGTAGAAGGAGTTGTCATCTAGAAATTCTTTTAATTTATTTTTAAATGTTAGTTGGCTATCTGTCAGGCTTTTGATGCTGTTTGGTAGGTGCCCAAAGACTTTTGTGGCAGCATAATTTACCCCTTTCTGTGCCAAAGTCAGATTTAACCCTGCATAGTGAAGATCATCCTTTCTCCTGGTGTTATAGGTATGCACACTGCTATTACTTTTGAATTGGGTTCGATTATTATCAACAAATTTCATAAGGGAATATATATACTGTGAGGTTACTGTGAGGATCCCTAGATCCTTAAATAGATGTCTGCAGGATGACCGTGGGTGGGCTCCAGCAATTATTCTGATTACACGTTTTTGTGCAATGAATACTTTTCTACTCAACGATGAATTACCCCAGAATATGATGCCATACGAAAGCAGTGAATGAAAGTAGGCATAGTAAGCTAATTTACTGAGATTCTTATCACCAAAATTTGCAATAACCCTAATAGCATACGTAGCTGAACTCAGACGTTTCAACAGACCATCAATGTGTTGCTTCCAGTTTAACCTCTCATCAATGGGCACACCTAAAAATTTTGAAAATTCTACCTTAGCTACAGACTTCTGTTCAAATTCTATATTTATTACTGGAGTTGTGCCATTTACTGTACGGAACTGTATATACTGTGTTTTATCAAAATTTAAAGAGAGTCCGTTTGCTGAGAACCACTTAATAATTTTGTGAAAAACATCATTTACAATTACATCACTTAGTTCTTGGTTTTTGGATGTTATTACTATACTTGTATCATCAGCAAAAAGAACTAACTTTGCATCTTCATCAATGTGGAATGGTAAGTCATTAATGTATATCAAGAACAGTAAAGGACCTAAGACCGAACCCTGTGGGACCCCGTGCTTGATAGCACCCCAGTTTGAGGAATCAGCTGTTTTAAGAGGATGTCGTTATCAGGAGAAAGAAAACTGGCGTTCTACGGATTGGAGCGTGGAATGTCATATCCCTTAATCGGGCAGGTAGGTTAGAAAATTTAAAAAGGTAAATGGATAGGTTAAAGTTAGGTATAGTGGGAATTAGTGAAGTTCGGTGGCAGGAGGAACAAGACTTCTGGTCAGGTGACTACAGGATTATAAATACAAAATCAAATAGGGGTAATGCAGGAGTAGGTTTAATAATGAATAGGAAAATAGGAATGCGGGTAAGCTACTACAAACAGCATAGTGAACGCATTATTGTGGCCAAGATAGATACGAAGCCCCCACCTACTACAGTAGTACAGGTTTATATGCCAACTAGCTCTGCAGATGACGAAGAAATTGAAGACATGTATGATGAAATAAAAGAAATTATTCAGATAGTGAAGGGAGACAAAAATTTAATAGTCATGGGTGACTGGAATTCGAGTGTAGCAAAAAGGGAGAGAAGGAAACGAAGTAGGTGAATATGGATTGGGGCTATGAAATGAAGGAGGAAGCCGCCTGGTAGAATTTTGTACAGAGCACAACTTAATCATAGCTAACACTTGGTTTAAGAATCATGAAAGAAGGTTGTATACATGGAAGAACCATGGAGATACTAAAAGGTATCAGATAGATTATATAATGGTAAGACAGAGATTTAGGAACCAGGTTTTAAATTGTAAGACATTTCCAGGGGCTGACGTGGACTCTGACCACAATCTATTGGTTATGACCCGTAGATTAAAAACTGAAGAAACCTCATAAAGGTGGGAATTTAAGGCGATGGGATCTGGATAAACTGAAAGATCCAGAGGTTTTACAGAGTTTCATGGAGAGCATAAGGGAACAATTGACAGGTATGGGGGAAAGAAATACAGTAGAAGAAGAATGGGTAGCGTTGAGGGATGAAGTAGTGAAGGCAGCAGAGGATCAAGTAGATAAAAAGACGAGGGCTAGTAGAAATCCTTGGGTAACAGAAGAAATATTGAATTTAATTGATGAAAGGAGGAAATTAAGAAGATGGGGCCTTGATAAACTGACTAAACCAGAGGTTGTAAAGAGTTTCAGGGAGAGCATAAGGGAACAATTGACAGGAATGGGGGAAAGAAATACAGAAGAAGAAGAATGAGGTAAATCTGAGGGATGAAGTAGTGAAGGCAGCAGAGGATCAAGTAGGAAAAAGATGAGGACTAGTAGAAATCCTTGGGTAACAGAAGAAATATTGAATTTAATTGATGAAAGGAGAAAATATAAAAATGCAGTAAATGAAGCAGCCAAAAAGGAATACAAACGTCTCAAAAATGAGATCAACAGGAAGTGCAAAATGGCTAAGCAGGGATGGCTAGAGGACAAACGTAAGAATGTAGAGGCTTATCTCACTAGGGGTAAGATAGATACTGCCTACAGGAAAATTAAAGAGACCTTTGGAGACAAGAGAACCACTTGTATGAACATCAAGAGCTCAGAAGGAAACCCAGTTCTAAGCAAAGAAAGGAATGCAGAAATGCAGAAAGGTGGAAGGAGTATATAGAGGGTCTATACAAGGGTGATGTACTTGAGGACAATATTATGGAAATGGAAGAGGATGTAGATGAAGATGTAATGGGAGATATCATACTGCGTGAAGGGTTTGACAGAGCACTGAAAGACCTGAGTTGAAACAAGGCCCCCGGAATAGGCAACATTCCATTGGAACTACTGACGGCATTGGGAGAGCCAGTTCTGACAAAACTCTACCATCTGGTGAGCAAGATGTATGAAACAGGCGAAATACCCTCAAACTTCAAGAAGAATATAATAATTCCAATCCCAAAGAAAGCAGGCATTGACAGATGCGAAAATTATCGAACTATCAGTTTAATAAGCCACAGCTGCAGAATACTAACACTAATTCTTTACAGACGAATGGAAAAACTGGTAGAAGCCAACCTCGGCGAATATCAGTTTTGATTCCATAGAAATACGGAACATGTGAGGCAATACTGACCTTACGACTTCTCTTAGAAGAAATATTAATGAAAGGCAAACCTACGTTACTAGCATTTGTAGACTTAGAGAAAGCTTTTGACAATGTTGACTGGAATACTCTCTTTCAAATTCTAAAAGTGGCAGGGGTAAAATACAGGGCAGTTATAAGAGTCGTGCGACATGAAAGGGAAGCAGTGGTTTGGAAGGGAGTAAGACAGGGTTGTAGCCTCTCCCCAATGTTATTCAATCTGTATATTGAGCAAGCAGTAAAGGAAACAAAAGAAAAATTCGGAGTAGGTATTAAAATCCATGGAGAAGAAATAAAAACTTTGAGGTTCGCCGATGACATTGTAATTCTGTCAGAGACAGCAGAGGACTTGGAAGAGCAGTTGAATGGAATGGACAGTGTCTTGAAAGGAGGATATAAGATGAACATCAACAAAAGCAAAACGAGGATAATGGAATGTAGTTGAATTAAGTCGGGTGATGCTGAGGGAATTAGATTAGGAAATGAGACACTTAAAGTAGTAAAGGAGTTTTGCTATTTGGGGAGCAAAATAACTGATGATGGTCGAAGTCGAGAGGATATAAAATGTAGACTGGCAATGGCAAGGAAAGCATTTCTGAAGAAGAGAAATTTGTTAACATCGAGTATAGATTTAAGTGTCAGGAAGTCATTTCTGAAAGTATTTGTATGGAGTGTAGCCATGTATGGAAGTGAAACATGGATGATAAATAGTTTGAACAAGAAGAGAATAGAAGATTTTGAAATGTGGTGCTACAGAAGAATGCTGAAGATTAGATGGGTAGATCACAAAACTAATGAGGAAGTATTGAATAGGATTGGGGAGAAGAGAATTTGTGGCACAACTTGACCAGAAGAAGGGATCGGTTGGTAGGACATGTTCTGAGGCATCAAGGGATCATCAATTTAGTATTGGAGGGCAGCGTGGAGGGTAAAAATCGTAGAGGGAGACCAAGAGATGACTACACTAAGCAGATTCAGAAGGATGTAGGTTGCAGTAGGTACTGGGAGATGAAGAAGCTTGCACAGGATAGAGTCGCATAGAGAGCTGCATCAAACCAGTCTCAGGACTGAAGACCACAACAACAGCATCATGTATTAATTTTCATGCATCTCTGTTGGCAACTCATCCTTTAAAATTCGTAAGATATCTTGATTCAGCAGTAGTTCATCACACTTTTATTGATACACTTCTCAAAACATTTGCGGAAACTTTCTTGTCTGATGTGGAGAGATCCTGGAGTGAAGGTTTCTTTTCTTAATCATGTTGTACTCCACTGGACCAGTACTTCACTAAAGATACTCTTTCAAATTCTTCATAAGTAGCTCTTGATTGCATCTGTTATCTAGATAGCTATGTCATTATCGATGATTCCACTGATGTATCCTATTTTCTGGTCTTCACTCCAAGAGCATGGTAGTACACTTCTAAAAGCTTGTTTAAACCATTCCATTGCCATTGCAATAGATGTTCTTCCAACTGAATTTTAATATTGTAAATTTTATTGTCAAGGTCTTCACCTACACTGTCTTTCTTTTGCAGTAGTCTCTACGACAGCCTTAACCTCCTCTACTGTTTTTAAAGCTAATTGTGCATCCTTTGCAGGTGTCCATATTGCTGATTCAGCAGTACATTTATCCCGATGAAGGGCAAATTACTAATTAATCTTTCTTCCATGTTCTAGAGATAGAGAAATAAAATGTTCCAAGAGTTTCTCTTGATTCAGGTGTATCTCAACTACCTCACAAAAATGTGATAGCCTCCAGTAAATGGTGATGAGATTTTTCTAAATCAGATGTCTTGTTAACTAAAGTTGTATACGATTCCCCACTCAGGATACAAATCAAGGAGCAGAGAAACATACAAGGCATGCTATGTAATATACAGGATGCCCAGTTTCAAAATGCTGTATAATAAGAACCACTGTCAGAATGTCATCAAAATTGAACACGAGAACAGGGGAAATAGGGTCAGCTGCAAATGACAGATGAATCACAATAAGACAGTTATGGTTTGAGTTGCACATTATACCATATGCACTGTTCAACGTACATGACTGTACAAGTTCAGTAGACAGTAGTTATGGCACTGTTAGTTAGGTAAGTGCATCCACCGTGGCAATGTTGTAGCATATCGGGTGGTAAAAATCAACTTTTAGCTGCCCTGAGGCCAAACACCACATAAAAAGCAAAATGGGATTGGTTTTAGTTGTCATGGAGTACTTATTGCCTTCTTGTTATTGACACCTACTCTAACTTTCCATTCATTGTCCATTGCACGTCGCCTACCACCGCGGCAACCGCCACTGTTCTAGTCTGCATTTTCTCTTTGGAAGGCCTTCCCTCTACTCTTGTTACTGATAATGGTCTGCAATTTGCCTCTTCCAATTTTGCAGATTTTTGTGTCCATCATGGCGTCATGCATGTCACGGCCCCTCCATTCCATCCATGGTGAGGCTGAACGACTGGTCCACACATTTAAGACTCAGATGAGGAAACTTCTGACTTCTTCTGCTGCTGATGATGTGCTTCTCCAATTTCTGGCTTCTTTTGTTTCACCCCCATGGGCGACCACAGCTCGGCTGAGCTCTTACATGGCTGGCAGCCTCGCATGCTACTTCATCTTCTGTGGCCTTCCACCTCACGGCCGCGGATGCCTTCGCTTGGCTGGTTCACCGCTGACGACCTTGTATGGCTATGGGGATATGGCAGGTGGCGAAAAATGGAGTCCTGGCCGCATCTTATGACACTGTGGCCTATACCTGTATGCAATGTGTCATTCGGACCAGCTTCGGCCTCGTGTGCCGGCAACGCCTGTTTCGGATGCCACTACACCGCCTTTGGCTCTACCTGATGCTCAGGATACTGGAATCTCTCATTACTCACAACACAGTCCTCTCACCATCATATTGGTGCCAGCACATGAACTGACGCTTCCAGGAGATGTGCCTATGCAGGAACCAGATGACCATCATCTGTCGGAGCAACTCTACTTGTCTCCTTCTCCTACGGACGCGGACACATCGCCCATGTCTCCTGTTATAACAACCGGACTTGCTGCAATGGGTAGATTGGTGCACAAGGCCCCAGCCAATTCGACCCCCATGTCTCCTGTCATCTCGATCCATTATCATCGGGCACACTTCCATCCATACAGGAAGCCTCCTCCTCGAGACTTTACAGCCAGTCAAACAACACCAATGGACGTTAGCAATCTACAGGTCACTTCCACCAAGAAATATTGAATTTAATTGATGAAAGTAGAAAATATAAAAATGCAGTAAATGAAGCAGCCAAAAAGGAATACAAACATCTCAAAAATGAGATTGACAGGAAGTGCAAATGACTAAGCAGGGATGGCTAATGTAATTATGTAGAGGCTTATCTCACTAGGGGTAAGATAGATACTGCCTACAGGAAAACTAAAGAGACCTTTGGAGAAAAGAGAACTACTTGTATGAACATCAAGACCTCAGATGGAAACCCAGTTCTAAGCAAAGAAAGGAATGCAGAAAGGTGGAAGGAGTATATAGAGGGTCTATACAAGGGTGATGTACTTGAGGACAATATTATGGAAATGGAAGAGGATGTAGATGAAGATGTAATGGGAGATATCATACTGCGTGAAGGGTTTGACAGAGCACTGAAAGACCTGAGTTGAAACAAGGCCCCCGGAATAGGCAACATTCCATTGGAACTACTGACGGCCTTGGGAGAGCCAGTCATGACAAAACTCTACCATCTGGTGTGCAAGATGTGTGAGACAGGCGAAATACCCTCAGACTTCAAGAAGAATATAATAGTTCCAATCCCAAAGAAAGCAGGTGTTAACAGATGCGAAAATTACCGAACTATCAGTTTAATAAGTCACAGCTGCAAAATACTAATGCAAATTCTTTACAGACGAATGGAAAAACTGGTAGAAGCCAACCTTGGGGAAGATCAGTTTGGATTCCGTAGAAATGTTGGAACACGTGAGGCAATACTGACCCTACGACTTATCTTAGAAGCTAGATTAAGGAAGGGCAAACCTATGTTTCTAGCATTTGTAGACTTAGAGAAAGCTTTTGACAATGTTGACTGGAATACTCTCTTTCAAATTATGAAGGTGGCAGGGGTAAAATACAGGGAGAAAAAGGCTATTTACAATTTGTACCGGAACCAGATGGCAGTTATAAGGGTTGAGGGACATGAAAGAGAATCAGTGGTTGGGAAGGGAGTGAGACAGGGTTGTAGTCTCTCCCCAATGTTATTCAATCTGTATATTGAGCAAGCAGTAAAGGGAACAAAAGAAAAATTCGGAGTAGGTATTAAAATCCATGGAGAAGAAATAAAAATTTTGAGGTTCGCCGATGACATTGTAATTCTGTCAGAGACAGCAAAGGACTTGGAAGAGCAGTTGAACAGAATGTATAGTGTCTTGAAAGGAGGATATAAGATGAACATCAACAAAAGCAAAACGAGGATAATGGAATGTAGTCGAATTAAGTCAGGTGATGCTGAGGGAATTAGATTAGGAAATGAGACACTTAAAGTAGTAAAGGAGTTTTGCTATTTGTGGAGCAAAATAACTGATGATGGTCGAAGTAGAGAGTGTATAAAATGTAGACTGGCAATGGCAAGGAAAGCGTTTCTGAAGAAGAGAAATTTATTAACATCGAGTATAGATTTAAGTGTCAGGAAGACATTTCTGAAAGTATTTGTATGGAGTGTAGCCATGTATGGAAGTGAAACATGGATGATAAACAGTTTGGGCAAGAAGAGAATAGAAGCTTTCAAAATGTGGTGTTACATAAGAATGCTGAAGATTAGATGGAGACCAAGAGATGACTACACTAAGGAGATTCAGAAGGATGTAGGTTGCAGTAGGTACTGGGAGATGAAGAAGCTTGCACAGGATAGGGTAGCATGGAGAGCTGCATCAAACCAGTCTCAGGACTGAAGACCACAACAACAACAACAACAACAACAATGTACAAGGGCTTAGAAACAAAGTGAGTGAAATAGAAATTTTAATAAATACAAGTTTTAATAAATAGAAACAATAAATTATCACATATCCAAATACTATGTATTACTGAGCTGTTATGAAACTGAATGTGTTATGTTACCACAGTTCAAACTGATAAATCATTTATCAAGGAAAAATTCAGGAGTGGAGCGAGCTGCATATCTGTAAAATACAATACTATTGCTCTACCACTGTACATATGCAACTCCCACAGCACTGAAAAAGACATAGAATTATCAGGCATAGAACTCATTGAACATTGTGTTTACTTAATATCATTATACAGATCACTCTCAGGCAATCTAATCTGTTTCTATAAGAAGTTGGCATTAGTATTAGAAAAACTAACAAAACGGTAATCCTACAGTTGCTAATCTGTAGCAATTTCAACACAGATTTCCTTGTAGAAAATAGCAATCATGTAAACTTCAAAAACTTTATGAATCTCTACAATTTGGAATTAAAGGTTAAATCCCCAACCAGAATAACCAACCACAGCGAATATTGACTTGACCAAGCAGCTACTGACACAGAATGCACAGCATGCTCTGTGAAGCTAGGATTCTCTAACCACTTCTGTCACACATGCAAACTGGCACGATATATATCAGTCTCAAAATGTAGATAACAAATTTGACACTTTTCTAAATACTTTTAGTTATTATTTCAACTACCACTTCCCCTTAAAAACAAAAAAAATATTTCCAAAAACAGTAAATCCCCCAAGTGGATAACCCCACGTATTATCACCTCAGCAATAAGAAAAAGAGAACTCTTCAGCCTCAGCAAGACCGAATTTGGCAATACTGAAGAATTTAAGAATTGCTTTATCATATCTAAGAAAATCTTTAGAAATGTAGTTAATGCAGCCAAAATACTGCAAAATAATAACCTGCTCAAATTATCACCTAACAAAAGTAAATGCATGTTGAAAATCATTAATACACACAGTGGCAGAAATCAACAGCTGATATGCAATATGAACCTAAAAATAAACGGGAAATCAATCACAAACGGAAAAGAAGCAGCAGATGAATTTAACTCATATTTTATTAAAAATGTTGAAAGTCTCACAGACCACCTTAAAAATAATCATCTCTCAAACTTAGAACAAAACAACTGCACTGATACACTGTTCTTATTACCAACAACAGAGGCAGAAATAGAAAAAATTAATCATACAAAAATTAAGAAAAAATCCTCTACAGGACAAGATCAGATGCCCTGATTTCTTCTCCATAACTGCGGAAACCTCATAAGTAAACCACTGTCCCACATAATAAATCCATTCCTCAACAGAATATTTCCTAATAAACTCAAGACCACAAAAATCATACCCATTCATAAAAAAGGAAGTAAAGATGATACTAGCAATTACAAGCCAATAACAGTACTCTCAGTATTCAGCAAAATATTTTAATACATTATGGTAGACAGACTAAATTCATTTCTGAAAAAAAGAAATGCCATATCACCTGCTCAGTTTGGTTTCCAAGGATCAAAAACCACAACTGATGCAATACAGTAACTCCTAGATTACACCTTAACACTTGTAGACAAGAAGCTTCCAGCCACACGCATTTTTCTTGACCTAACAAAGGCATTTGATATGACCAATCACAATATACTGCTCCAAAAAATGTCTTCCCATGGAATAAGGGGCACTGGCCATGACTGGTTGAAAAGCTACCTAAAAGACAGAAACAAATATGTCAAAATGAATTTAATGAATCGACCAGGAATTGCTAATATTGTGCAGTCATCTACCCAAATCACAGAACATGGAGTTCTACAACGCCCAGTGTTGGGTCCCTTATTATTCTTACTGTAGGTAAATGACCTCCCCTTAAATTTACACAATAAAGGAACCTTCCTCTTTGCTGATGATACCACAATTATGATATCTGACTCAAATGAACATCTTCAAGACGCAATAAACAGAAGCACAGCACAACTAAACTCATGGCTTAATTCAAACAGACTAATACTCCTAAATATAAAAAAGATAGCTGGTATTACTTTCCACACAATACAAGATAAAAACCCGCAAGTACCAAATACATCACTGCATGATGATAAAATCAACTGTGTAAAGGAAACCAAATTTTGGGTGGTTACCATTACTGAGACACTTACACGGAAAAGTCATATTGATATAACCTGCACCAAATTGCCAAATTGAGTAAAGTATGTTTCATGATTAGACAAATAAGGAATATTGTTAACACCAGCACCCTCATGTCAATGTACTATGCTCTTTTCCACTCTATATTAAGCTAGAGAATTATCTTTTGGGGCCACAGTGCAGAAGCAGTGAGACTGTTAAAAAAAAAAAAAAAAAAAAAAAAAAAAAAAAAAAAAAAAAAAAAAAAGTATTTAGAACAATATTAATCAAACAGCAGAAAGAATCTTGTAAACCACTGTTCCATAATCTGAACATATTACCCCTCCCATGTCAGTACATACTGGACCTACTATGTTTCACCAAGAAAAATATTAGCAACTTAGATATAAGCTCAAACTGGCACCAACATGATACAAGGTCAAAGAACTCTCTACGAGTAATTCTCCAATCAACAAAACTATACAGTAAAAGTGTCAAATATATGGAAATATAACTCTACAGTCATTTCTCAATAGCAGTGAAGACCATTACACAAGTGAAGGGTTTTAAAGTAAAATTACAGTCACTCCTAATTAAACACTGCCTCTACAGCACACAGGAATTCCTCAGAAACAACCTGCTATAAGGAACTGCTCAACAAAGACATCAAATAATGGATCCCAAACCATTGACTTTATGTAACATAACTGAACACAATACCAATAAGTTTTATTGGTATAAATGCTAAATTCTGGTACAGAATAAATATAAGACCTAAGTACATTACACATGTGATACAAATATATAATCATTTTATAGATTCATAGACATGTACCTCTTCTTATAAATGCCTAATATGTGTCAAATGACCTGTCCTATCTCACGATGTGCATTTCTGTGCAATGTATGATTCATAGGATCAAAACAAATAAATAAATAAAATAAAAAAATTTCCACATATTCCTCTCCTCTCTGGTTCTTCACAGAACCTCCTCCTTTCTTACTTTATGAGTCCACCCAATTTTCAGCATTTGTCTGTAGCACCACATCTCAAATGCTTTGAATGTCTTGTGGTTTTTTTTCCCTTCATATATAAAGAGGAAACGAAAAAAAAAAAGTTTGCACCCATCCATGCACGAACCCGTGTCCTTTCATATCACATTCCCATGCTCTAATTACTCTTTTTCCCCCTAGAAAACACAAATGAAAAAAGAGGAAAAAGAGTTTGGGAAGGCTTGGTTCTTATTTTTTATTCATTTTATTTTATTTTATACAAATGGATAAAGGAAAGCTGTTCCTCTTTAGCGACATAACCAGAATAATACAAAGTCATCCCGTTACGACATAAGGAATTTTTTGATGACTGTCATCTCATTGCTGTGTTTTTTCTACTGTTTGTTCAATCTCATAAAAAAAAGAAACTGGAAAGAGGTGCGATGGTTATCTTCTCATGACATCGATAATCCATCTGTGAGGCGGATTATGGAATGCGCTCCAAAGAAAATAAGAAAAATATTGCCAGTATTTAGGGTTCTTGACAATCGCACAATGTCGTTCATTGGAGTAATACCAAAAATTGGGTACTGTGTTTTTGCCATTACCGAATAGGTCGTGAACAGCATGGCCACCAATCCATGTGACAGAGTTTGTTTTTGCTCTTGGGATATACATCTGATTGGGGAAAAGAAGTGATTGGGTATTTATCCTTTTGGGAGTCTTCTGTGTGAGGAAAGCCAATATCTGGCACTCCAAATACCAAATGTCCTTCGCCAACCCACATTTGAAATGATGTTCATCAGTGTCAATCACTTGGCATGTGACATGAAAGGGTGAGTTGGCGAGGTGGATGTGATGTAGGTGGGACTGGCACAACTTTTTCCCATTAACAGCTACATACCATGCAGCATGCACATCAGTATCAAGGGTGATGGCATTCACTGCCTGCCACACAGCACGCCACTTTGTAGTGGGGTGTTTGTTTTCAATCACACTCGCCATCCTGTTCAGTTGCATGGCAGCATGTATTGTCCTCATCATCATCAAGCGTGTGGGTAGTAGTGCAGTATGGATGTAGCTTTATTCAAGGAAGAATCGGCTAATGTAGAAGAAAGGTGCTGGGATGTCCGTTACCATCACAGGGGGTGCGAGTGGGGTTGGTCGTAAGGCCTCCAGTAAGAGACTTGTGAGGAACGTCGGGCTTCATTGCCACAGTTGTAGGTGACAGCTGACGAACAGGGCATTCACTCTGTTCTGAACATGACAAAGGCCTAAACCCCTCTACTCCTTGGTAGGGTGAGGGACTCATAACAAATCTTAAATAACATGCCTGTATTAACAAAGAATCCCAAAACCGCCAACATGTGGTGAGCCAGAGTAGGTAGTATTGGGAGTATCTGTGTAAAATGGAGGATATGTGGCACCAAATAGACATTAGCATATTGCATGGTCACTTATTCCTGCCCTCATCTTATTCAATAAACGCCTGTAGTTTCATGTCAGATGTGAAATCAATGCCAGGACAGCGGATTGTGTCACTGATTCAGAGTGGTGCGACACTCTCGTTGGATAGACTTCTGCCTATAGACAGGGTGTGAGATTTATGAAGACTGAGATTACTCTCCAATGCTGCACCATAGGTCGCCACCTATGCCAGTGCTGCACGAACATCGTCATTACTGCAAAGAAGGAGTACCAGATCATCTGCATTGGCAGTGCAGCAAAAAGTGTGTCCACCAAGGGACATCCTGGTCAGGCATTGTCGGAGACTGCAGAGGAGTGGTTCCAGGATTAGGGCTTACAATATCGCTGAAAGCAGCCTTGTTGCATCGATCACTGGATCTGTATCGGTGGCATGAGATGTCCGTTATATAACACCTTGGATGTTGTGCCGCATAGGAGACGCATCAGTGCCTGGATAAAGTTGAGTGAGGCTAAAATTCCTGACAGTTGGCGAGCTTTGGCTAGTGCGATCATATCTCAATATCGGCACAGTGCAGTGTGAATATTATGGTCACCTCCTAACAATGCCTGGTCCTGCGACACAAAACATTGTACCGATCACTTTAGGTGTGCCGCTAGAAGCCAGGTGAAAATGTTCATGTCACTGCTGAGTAAGGTCAAGGGGCGATAATCACTGATCCTGGATCCGCCTCGTGGTTTGAGTATGGGCACAATCAGTCCTTCTAGGAATGCCCCAGGGATCTGCGTTGTGGGTAACATAAGATCATGAAAAATGTCAGTCCGTACTGGTGCCAGCAATTGTTGATATGTCCAATAAAATTCCAGAGGAAGGCCATCAGGTCCTGGGGACTTATGATCAGTCCCTGCCTGTATTGCTTCAATGATTTCCTCTTCCGTTACATCAGCAGTCAAATCCACTGTGCTGTTGGAGAGATCGTGCCATAGGTGAGTTGAGAGACTTTGGTGATCACCTCTGGGGGATGTTGGTGTTCTGAGTACAGCTTAGGGTAGTGGGCATGAAGGGTGTTTCCTATATTGCGCTGGGTATCAAGGCGTCGTCCGGCTTCCATCGTGACAGCTTGGATCAGTGTCCAGTGTCGGTGCTGTCATTCTGCAATGACACGGTACATGGAAGGTTCCTCCTGGGCCACTCTGTCTTGAGTGCACCCTCAAGGTGGCAATGTATTAATCTGATGATCTGTGCCTTGGTACGGTTCACCGTCACCTGCCTTGCAGGTAAGTACGGCAGTGTTGTACATTCCCTTAAGATGCTGTAGTAAAAGTCCATGGCATGTCTCTTCCATGATGCTACATCACATCCATAGCCTATCAAGGTCTTCCGGAGGGCTGTTTTGGCACAGAATAACCACCACGACAGTGTAGACTGGTAGGTGCCATGCCGGCGATTACAGGAATCCCACATGTTCTGTATAAGGCGTCAACATTCCTGAGAGGCTCGGTGGGTGATGTTTAACTTCCAAGGACCACAGCTGCACCACACCTTCTGGCAGCTGACGGTAATGGCACAGATGTAGGCCTTGTGGCCAGAAAACTCTGTGGGCCAAACTTCGACAGCTCTCATCGCCACAGCTATGGAGTGCAAGATGTAAATACGGTCAGTGCGGCTGGAGGAATGGCTGGTGTAGTGTGTAAATCCAGGCCAATCGCCACAAACATGTTCCCACAAGTCCGCCAATTTAAGATTATTTATAACTGTCACAAGCTCTATGCAGGGAGAATGATGTGGTAACTGATCCTTAGGTACTTGGCTACAGTTGATGTCCCCTCTGAATATCAAGGTGTCCTGACGACCCATAAAGAGGGGTGTGATTGTATGAGCAAAAATGTTGGATTGTTCGTGACACTGACCAGATCCGGATGGTGCATAGGTGTTAATAAGTCTGACTCCTTGGAGAGTAAGAGCCATGCCTCTGGCATCAGGGAAATACTCGACGTCTTCTGTGGGTACACCTTCATGGAGAAGGGTTGCCACACCACTGCCATTGCTCGACACATGTGAGACCTAAGTCTGAAGCCATAGGGTTCCTTGAAGTCTGTGACATACACTTCTTGAAGGAGTGCAATATCAATGTCTGCTATATTGAGCAGATCCTGTGGCATCACAAGTCTGTGTTGGACATGTATGTTGTTAATGGTAGTCATTGGTAGATGGTATGTTTGGCCAGTCAGGTCAGCAACTGGGTTGTTTAGGAGGCCAGGTGTGGGCGGCAGGGGTGGCCCCACAGAGGTTGTTAAGTCCATGAGTGTGTCGGCACACAACATCAGTGCACACCTCTTCATTGATCAGTTTTATGTATACGACACTTTGTGTTATAGCAAAGTGGTTCCCAATGATGTCTTGAGGTGCAATATGAAGCTCTTCCCAGATGAAATGTTCAATGTCAAGTGCTCAAGGTCTTGCATAGTCTGCTTGAAATGTGACCTTAATTGTTGACTTGTGGTATGAGTGTGCCATGGCACTACCGAGACATGGAAACATGACACTTGCCGCAGCGGTAGGTAAACAGGAAACACACGTGAGTGCAGTACCCAGACAGGCGGGACACAGGCATGACGACCTTGCCCCACTGATGCTAACAATGAACTGAGACCTTTAGACCATGTATGCTGTGTACTACAAAACAAGTAAGTAAAATTTGATGTTGGAAACACACCAGGATTCGGAACAACACTCTACTGGAAGGTGAAATGTAGCACGTAGCAGCTCATTCTTCATATGATTCCAAAAACTATTTTAGCTTTTCTATCACATAACACTAAGGCTAATTCAAGTTGCTTAATGAACTAAAGTATTATATCATTAGATAGAACCTATGTACCGGTAGGTAATTTCAGCTTTTGAACACTGAAATGTAATTTTTGGTAAAATGATGTATAAGTTCTAACCAATATTACAGCCACCCATTGCTAGGAAGGTGTAGAATCAATTACTTTGGTTATAATTAGAACAGTTCAGTTATGAACAATAAAATAATGAAATAGATAACAAAAATAATGTTTTTAAAATGTTTTGAACCTTTAACAACTTTGATTAACATGCTGTCAGCTTAGTAATGCAATAGCTAATCACAACAACACATAATTACTTATTGATTACTGAAACTCATAAAAAAATATTATTGATGATGAACAAAATGATTATTTGGACTACTGTAATATTTATTGAAATTCTGTTCTCACCAAAGAATAATGTATGTATATTTGAAAACTCAAATGGGTTAGGAAGATTAGTGGTTGAGTAATTTCTGCGTGATTCAAAAATGTACTCAGTATGGCTTATTCAATTTTCCTTTAAAAAAAAAAAAAAAAAAAAAAAGAGAGAGAGAGAGAGAGAGAGAGAGAGAGAGAGAGAGAGAGAGAGAGAGAGAGAACTGTGACTGATTTTTTTATCACATTTCATTTGAAACTACTGGATGAGGCAATTTTTTAATGACTGATGAGTTTTGAAATTGTAATTGGTGAGTTTACTGTATGTAACAATGTACTGAGTGTTATAAAAGGTATATAAATACTGTAAAAAGAGGAGTATGGATGGCCTGTAAGATGTGAGATTTCAGTGAGGACTCTGTGATGTAATAAATAGTGCACCTGAAACAATAACTGTCTTTATACAGTTATTGAGAAACCATACAGTTTTCCAACCCCTTTTTAACTTAACAAAACTTCCAGGGAAACAGCATCCACAGTGAACTTCAATGGCATCAAGAGAAAGGTAAGTTGGTGACATAAATTATTATTCTGAAGATACTGAGTTACACCCACCAAATTACAAGATCTTTATTTACAGCTACTATTTACATTACAAAAAGATAATTAATTTCAATATATTTTATTTTTGGGACAACTTTCTTTTATCCCTGTGTTGCAGTTATACCCCAAAGGGTAGTTTTTGTTTTGAGAGCTCCTTTTCCTAGAACACTTGCCTTCACAATGCTTCATGAATGTGTTCTACTCAGGCTTTTATTGGCAGTTATGTCTTAGACAAGATTAGAGATTGAAAATGAAAGACACCCTCAGGCTCCAAAATCTAATACTGTTGGGGATAAAACAAAAACAACAGTTCACCAAGAGAGGCCAATAGGTAAGGAAAGAGAAACAGTCTCAAACAAGTAAGTGGATGCAATATCAGACTTAGATAATGGTGCATGTAATTGTGCACACATACTCCCAGAAGAGAGCCCTCTTGGGGGACTTATTCTTCGTCTGATGCCTCATCTACTGACCAATCTGGCATGAGTGACCCTACCAGGAGTATAGTTTCTGCCATGCATAGTTCCTACCAGCATAGTTCTGTAAATGATTGAGAAGCATAAACCTCCTCACAAGAAGCACTGGATAATGAAATTGAATGTTTCAATAAAAATAAAACCTGGAAACTAACAATGTTATAAAAAGTATAACTTTGGCACTCAGTGTAAAGATGACATAATAAGTTGCAGACAGATTTCAGACGGGCACAAAGGAAAAACAGTTATACACCTTTTCAGCCAATGCCTTCTTCAGAAAAGAAAACACACACACATTCACACAAGTGAGAACACCTCATACATACATGATTGCTCTTTCTGGCCACTGTGGCTAGAATGCAGTGGTGTATGTCAAGTGGGAACTCCAATCTGGAGTGGGTTGTGGAAGGGGTAGAGATACCAATGTATTGATGGTGAGTGGGAGGGGGGGGGGGGGGGCAGGAGGGAGAGGATTAAGTGCTGCCTGACAAAGTGGCCAGACAAGACAGATTTGGGAGCTGTGGATGGTAGGGATAGGAAGTCGAAAAGGAGAGCAGAAGAGATAAGGAAAGGACCAATAATGTAAGCAGAGGGCAGAGCAGATGAAAAGTGGGAGACATGAATTTGTAAGAGGTTACAGGTCAGATGATGATGATGATGATGACGTTTGGTTTGTGGGGTTCTCAACTGCACAGTTTTCAGTGCCTGTACAAATTTCCAACCATTGGTCAGTCCTAACTCACTTTCATGAATGATGATGAAATGATGAGGACAACACAAACACCCAGTCACCTCGAGGCAGGTAGTTATAGGTCAGAGGGGCTGGAAACTGTTGAGTGGAAGTGTGGGGCGGTAGGTAACCTTAGTTGAGCCTGGAATGATTTTCAGAGCAGCCAGTGTGTTGTAAGGATAAATCCCATCTGCACAGTTCACAGAAGCTGCTGATGGAGGGGAGGCTCCAAATGGCATAGCTTATGAAGCAGCCATTCCACACAAGCATATTATGTCACAAATAAGGTCTACATTGCCCTAGGCAATAGTTTGACAGTGGCCATTCATTCCCATTTAGAGGCCACATCACCTTTGAAAGTAGTGATGTCATACACCAGTTCTGCTGCAATCATTGAAGAGCTTTTTATACTGGTATGATTACCAGCCAGTTCTTTACCAGTATGAATGGCCACTGCTGAACAGTGACCAAGAGCAAAGTGGGCCACAACATGCAGCTGAATATAACATCCTTTATTTCAATGGCTGCTTCACAATCTGGTCCATCTACACACACACACACACACACACACACACACACACACACACACACACACACAAACACACACACACACACATTCGCACAAGCACAATGCACACAAACATGGCCTCTGTCTTCAGGCACTGGGGCCCCGACTGACTTAATTGTATGATAAATGGATGTACAGACTGAATTTCTTAATGATACAGTCTTCTCAGAAATTTCTGTAAAGCACCCTCCAGGACAGAAGAATGGACAGGTGGAGTTTTTAAATTAATTAAGGTTTTATATGACTTGAGAGAAAATTGTCAAGCATGACACCATTAATTGGATGAGTTTTTAAAAATTCTAAGTTTTAAAAGAAGTTTGTATTATTATTACCTGTATATACTGATAACTGTAAATTACATGATTTATATAATTGCGTTTGTTGATAATTTGCTAATTTGCTCTAAAAGTAAAGAAGAAATACAAGAAATCAAGAATCTGTTATTCAAGAGATTTCAGATGAAAGACTTAGGTAAATTAAAGAATTACCTGAGGATAAATATTAATAATGCAAACAATGTAATGACTCTCAATGAAGAAAGCTACACTGTATCTTTAGCTAAGAAATATCATTTATAGTATATGTCCATAGCGTCACTAGAAAACAAAGTGGAGTTTTAAGTCTAAACCAAGCACTGGTGAGAAAGTGTTATGCTTGGTGGGCCAGCTAGTTTTCCATCAAAATTACAAGCTGTTTATGCACTGTGTGGATTGTCTAAATGTCAACAGGCACAACAAATACAACATGTCTCATCTGCTAATTTGGATGGATTCTGCTTTATTGATTGTGGATTTTTATAATATGAAAAGAAGGAAGAACTCAAACAAATAAACAGTGAGCTTTACAGTTTAGCATGCAAACATCTCAGCTTCTGGTACCATAATAATGTAAGCCAGTGATTAACTTTTTTAATTGTTTAATGGTGTTTGGGAGTATTTGTGAAGTTGTATACTGTGAGTGGTATACTGTATTTGGCTTATCTTGTGGTGTAATAAGTCTGTATTTATGTGTTAAACATGTTTTTGTTGTTTTTGTGTAGTTGGACTGACATTTACTGCTGCTGATTTGTGAATACTGTGTCTTTTTAGGTTGCTGTGTCTTGGATACATGTTTCACTGCAGAATTTTTGTTTCTATAGTTCCATTTCACAACTGTTTCATGTAATCTGGTAATGCCAAACAATTTGAGGCAACTTTATGATGCAAGGAGAATTGAGTGGATGCCCTCTCCTACTTCCTGTTGAACGCCTTCTTGTCAAGGACCTGCTCATTAATGTGAGTCCTACCCCAGCCAATGACATCAACTGAACCACATCACTGACTCCATCACACCTGGTCATTATCTGCTGCAACATCCAATTACTTCTATTATCACTAAATTATCCAAGAAACCGAAACCAAACTTTTCCTTATTGTGACTATTTTGCATATAACACCACAGTGACAATTTTTTTTAACAGGAATAACTAAACATCTTTCTAGATGACAAGTCATGTAAAGCATTTATGAGAAGAAACTAGATTTGCAAAAACTCCAGAGCTACTAAAGCCAAATATATTGAGTTACACCAGTAATTGTGAACCAAATACAATGACAACTTGTTTAAAAAGATCTGTCTTCATCAGTTTGTCACTCTGTAAAGTATACCATAGTATTTCCTTCATAGAATTTAAAATCGCTTATGTTACTTCTAAAGTGACCCTGAAATGGGCAAATGTTTACCTAAATGAGGAAATTGTATAACTTTCTATTTTGTCTGTCTTAGTCACTCTAACACAAAATTTTTCTGCAGTGGTTACCAGTTTCAGGCTGACATACCCACTATCAAACCACACCCCAAAAATTGCAAAATACATGCCATACAATAATGTATACATACAGTATGCATGTCCATATTACAAGTATTTATATGCTTATAGACACACATTGTTATTAACTGTAACTATTCATACAGTAACACTATGATGCCAAAAGCCACAAATAGCTTCTGTATAGAAAGGTGCACCTTGGGCAACAAGTAGCCCCATTGGTACAAGCCTATGTGTGTGTTACACCTGATTGACACAACCAAACTAACAAATACAGTAGTCAACATGACACTTTGGTAGGTGTCACCCTCATATACACTATATGATCAAAAGTATCCAGACACCCCCAAAAACATATATTTTTCATATTAGGTGCATTGTGCTACTACCTACTGCCAGGTACTCAACCTCAGTGACCTCACTAGTCATTAGACATTGTGAGAGAGCAGAAGGGGGTGCTCTGCAGACCTCATGGATTGCGAATGTGGTCAGGTGATTGGATGTCACTAATGTCATACATCTGTACACAAGATTTCCACATTCCTAAACATCCCTAGGTCCACTGTTTCTGATGTGATAGTGAAGTGGAAATGTGAAGGGACACGTACAGTACAAAAGCATACAAGTTGACCTCATCTGTTGACTGACAGAGACCACCGACAGTTGAAGAGGGTTGTAATGTGTAATAGACATCTATCCAGAAAATCACACAGGAATTCCAAACTGCATCAGGATCCACTGCAAGTACTATGACAGTCAGGCGGGAGGTGAGAAAACTTGGATTTCATGGTTGAGCAGCTGCTCATAAGTCGCATATTATGCTGATAAATGCCAAATGATGCCTCACTTGATTCAAGGAGCATAAACATTGGGTGATTGCACAGTCGAAAATGATGTGTGGAGTGATGAATCATGGTACACAATGTGGCGATCAAATGACAGGATGTGGGTATGGTGAATGCCCGGTGAACGTCATCTGCCAGCATATGTAGTGCGCACAGTAAAATTTGGAGGCAGTGGTGTTATGGTGTGGTCATGTTTTCCATCAAGGGGCTTGCACCCATTGTTGTTTTGCATGACACTATTACAGCACAGGCCTACATTGATGTTTTAAGCAACTTCTTGCTTCCCACTATCGAAGAGTAATTTGGGGATGGCGATTGCATCTTTCAACACGATCAAGCAACTGTTCATAATGCACAGCCTGTGGCAGAATGTGTACATGACAATAACATCCCTGTAATGGACTGGCCTGCACAGAGTCCTGACCTGAATTCTATAGAACACCTCACCGACTGTTATCGATACCTCTCCTCAGTGAAGCTCTCCATGAAGAGTGTGCTGCCATTCCCCAAGAAACCTTCCAGCACCTGACTGAATGCATGCTTGCAAGAGTGGAAGCTGTCATCAAGGCTAAGGGTGGGCCAACGCCATACTGATTTGCAGCATTACCTATGGATGGTGCCGTGAATTTTTAAATCATTTTCAGCCAGGTGTCCAGATACTTTTGATCACATATTGTATATGTGCATGTGCACATAGCTACCTATCATTTCTGTATGGTGCTGCTGCAACCATCATCATTTATTACTTACATTGTTAAAAAGTAAAGAAATGTCATGTTTACATTACAGGAAATGTTAACAATTTTGTTTTACAAAATAATGTAGCATCCAAATGAAACATACAAAGTCAGGAGGTGATGACAAAATGTGCTCTCCTGTATACAACCCTGTACTTTTTTAGCAGAGTGCAGTATAAAACATTACTACCTTGTCTATAGGGAGTCAATGCTAAAATCTAAAATATGTTGTTTTTATTGCATGTTATCTGCAAACTATCTAGAAATAAAATAATATGAAAGACATAATACAGTTACATCTTTTTCAAATTACATTATCAGTGTAACATTCATAACAAACCCACATTAACACAATAAATGGACATTATGCAGAACTGAGGATCATCCTACATAATCATCATTCATTGTGTGAAGGCCTCATTCAATACCAAAACCTTATTTGTGCATTTATCACATTTACATAAAAATCATACATATAAGTATTATATAAAATGCCAGTAACATATCATTATACAGGCCTACATTACAAAAGAGCATGTTACAAATAATATGTGCCTTCACAAGATATGCAGACACTGGTCATACACATTTGGATTAGTATATCAAACAATTATGCTTGCACTCATCATAAGCAGGCTAGTAATATATCAACATGTGAATTTCACTCAGAAAAGGAACAACCACAAGTATTGCTGACACCTACAGCACAGCACAGCACATTTTTGTAACCAGTGATTACTGTACAGTGTCTATGTTGTGGAATCAAACCCCTTACCACCTTTTGTATCAAGCACTAAATTTTTTCTTATTAAAACAGAATCTCCTATTGCTTACAGGTATCATGATTAAAATATGGAAATGTTATAAAAATGTAGTTCATGTATATATGCAGCTATGTGAACAAATATCATAATATCTGATACCGTCCTAAATTTCATGTATAAATACAGTTATTATAATTAATTTCTATGGCTAGTACTTGTGGCATGACATCATATGTTATAGCACCCTGAAATGTATTAGCCTAGTTATTCACAGTGCAATATAGTCTAATGTATAGTGCTCCTATGCCCTAACATCCATTTCGGGTTTTGGACTTAAACCCACAACCCCCTTATATATCTGGTGCTAGCTACTACATATCAGGAATATTACAAATTGCTTGTTGCTTACACAGCAGTCTGAATGCATTTTCAATTATAAGTGGTGATGTTACATGATGCTAACTACAAAAAGTACCTAACAAATCATACTTAATCCAGACATGAAAGAATATGCACATTGTAGACTGTAGTACATATGTGTGGTCATGCTAACATCTAAAGTTGTAGTGAAGTGCGAAGGAATGGATCATGCCTACATGTCAGTCATGGCAATGAACGTCATATCACATGAAATGGCACCAGTATAAATCACAATATTTATCTGTTTCAACCAAATGGAAAAATTCATACACTATAGTCCCAACTGCCTTGACATCCTGTGGCAGCATGTCTTAAATAGCCTTTGTCTGAGACATTCAAGGGGCATTGTAATAAATTATTGCAGTTTCATTGAACTAATAATTCTGGGGTTATAATTAACTCATATTCTTGTACTGAATGCATCCATGACTGAAGTTCAATTATCATCTGTTTTAAGAACAATGTGAAGAATACAGGTATAGTCTTCTTGAAACCATCTTGTCTTATGTCTTGCAGAATATACACATACACATTTCTTGCTCTCTGTAATGTTGTCATCAGTATAGAACTATGTTTTTATTTATTAAGTACTACATCACTACCCTTTAGTAATAATATGTAAAACCTTTCTTCATGTTTCAGTTTTTTATAAAGTTGAGAAGAGACTGGTTTGCTGACATGTCGACGGTATATCTTCCATGCATCATTACTTACACATTTCATAAGTCAAATCTTGCAACTGAAATTTCTTGTCACAGACTCTTATCACTGTTTTTCTTTGTGTAATGCACATTATTCCATTGCATTGTACAATACATCATAATAGCATGGTCTGCCATTACGAAGTTTTTCTACTCACCATTAACAATTCTTCACCTTAGTACAAAGGCAAAAGGTAACAGAGCCATACTGGCCAAAATAGGAGGTTGGTGAGTGTTCAAAACATTATGTATGCACACAATTATTTATTTAATAGAATACAGAATTGTGGAAAAATATTGTCCCGACCATTAATCACAATCAGTTTGAGGAATGAATATCTATGGATGACATGGTATGACCAAGCAGATAATCTGATCTGTCATGATAATTGCATTCTTGCACGGATACTGGTACTCAGTCAAAATTATTGCCTTAAAATATTTACTGAAAGCTAAGCAAGAAAGAGAAGCAGCATCTTACACCGAGTATTGTTTAATACTATCAGGTACATTATCAAAACTCAAAAGCAGTGAAGTAGAAAATAATATTCTCCTGACAACTTATCAGTAATAACATAACAGTAATACTAGACAGATTATTCCAGCAATGAATACTCAACTCGAGTTATGACAGGAAATTAATTTTAGATTCCCACGGTAGCAAGTAGGAATGTTCTTTTTTTGCTGTAACCAAAGAAGGCCTAATTAATTTTGAAATGGGCAAATAGTTGGAACCAATCAACTTTGTTTATTTTGTATTTATTTATTTAATCACTCACATTTATTTTCAAGAAAGGCACTACCTGCAGATGGCTCAGTACAGCATGCATCTCAACTTGACTTGTTCTTGAGAGTGATGCATCGTAATGAGTGTTGTTAATGATAATAAAGGCAATATGCAAACAAATAAGTCATTCAAAAATAAAAATGACTAGTAGCTGGATTTTAATCTGGTTTGGTTCACTCAATGGTCACAGTCTTCTTCTCATACACAACATAGAAACTTTATTTGTGTGATAAGAGTAGTTAGCATAACTCACACTAAAAAGCAGTTATAAAATATTTGTTTCTGTCTCCATTCCTCAGGCTCATCTTATTCTACATAAAGTATGTCAATCAGACCAAACATTGCCTAGCAAATTCAGTGTGAAACATTTTATTTAGAAATTACTTTGCCTGATTTGGACAAAAACTGATTGCAATAGAATTTCAATTGGACACTGGAAATCATTAAGTAAATAAGTGTTGGTTTAAAGTTTTAAAACACTTTATTTTTTATTATTTTTTTAAACCACAGTAATCTACACCATTTTCATATACAACATGTTAACAGCTTTTCCTAAATGTGTAAGTATTAACTAAATACATTTATATATGCATAACATTACAAAACTAATTATATGTACAGTTCACTTAATTCTTTCATTTAGTATCTGCCAAATCATAATTCTTTCCTGTGACCATATATGAACCTGAACGTTATTCTTGACTGGTGTGTATCCAATTAAGTCAGTTGAATAGTGAATGAAAGATTTTGAAACTTCAATTTGAATACATTAATTAGCCACAACTCTTGAATCATACATATTACCATTTTCTGATTGTATCATTTAACTTTACTTCTAAATTTTTAGTCAAGAATATTTCAAATTTGACAGGACTGACTTCACTAATATTAATCAACTTACTTTAAAACTGAAATAGTAAACAACAATATAAATAATTGATGTTTTTGTTTTAAGGAAACACACGTACACACACACACACACACACACACACACACACACACACACACACACACACACACACACAGATAGGTGATGACAATAGTGAAAGGATACAGAATCACATTTTCATTACTTTTATGTTATTCATGAAATACAGTACACAAAATTTTCTAGGCCCATTACAGACATTTATCATTGCTCTGCAAAGTAGAATAGAAAAGATCCATCAGGCTCACCCTAGTTTCAATAGCACACTGCTTAAATTCTGAGGAGAAGGACATTATAAAGGTAATAATACACAAAAGTGTTAGTATATGATTTTCTAACAAAGATATAATAATTTATTACTACAGAATTACTTAAATATTTTATGTTAGCAGGCAAAGTTCCAGTTGTGGCCAGTATTCAAGCACAATGAATCTAGGTGAGGGACAGATGGGTTCATTCTGCATGCTCTAAATGTAGTTCAAAGTATTAAAGTAGTACTGTTAACTTGTGTATGATGCACAAACATTTATTCTCACTAGGTCATTTTTTGTTTTACTTGGCTTTACACCACAAGCTGCTACAACCTAATTTTAATCCATCACATTGGTCCACATAAAAAAAGCAACAACACTCAGATTATCTTCTTTGTATCATGGTATTTCTTCATTGTTAATACTCAGTTTCTGCTCTTGGGTATTTGAAGTAAACTTATATGCAAATGACTACATTATTTTTCTTAACACTTTAATATATACATTTATAGTATGTCACTTACTAACAATGACTAATTCTCTCACTTTAAAAAATGCTATTTTTAATGGAAAGTATACCATTTAAATTATTTTCATTTGTTTTGTTGGTAAAATAAGCACTTACAGATGTAAACAAATAAATCTAAGAGAAGGAATAAAACAGTTTATATGCCAATCAGTATCTCAAATATGAATTTTGTGTATTGTTCTTTTACTATTCCAATTCTACGTAGTAATGTATCTGACTGTGTTTAGTTGAAAATCAGTTAAGACATGTAATTTCTATTAACACAGTGATTATTAATACATTATGACCACATTAAAATAGGCTTATTTTAGACAATTACATAAAAATGTAAGTAATACTTTTAATTTGTTCACATTTTAAATTATGTGGAAGTCTGGTTTTTAAAAGCACTCTCTTCACAGTGCTTCACATTAGGTCATCAGTGTGGGCTGTTGGCATGGGGTTGTTCAAACATGTTCAAAATTTCAGAAAAATTACATTAGTTATTAACACTTCCTAGCATTTGTACTGTCAGCATTTCCATCAACTGCATTCCATAAATGAGGATCCACATCACTTATGGTCAGAAGAGCACAACACAGATATTCAGATTGTAGATATTATGTGGAACAGATGCTAATTATAGAATCTTCTTTGTTGTGGCTATCAATCTCATCTTTGTGACTGGATAAGATGACTGTCCATTTCATTGAAATTAAATTTAAAATAAGCAATGGCACAGTCTAAATGAAGTACATATCTTCAAGATAAATCTTTATTCAAGATCCAATACTGTATCATAATGACTCAACTATTGTGTAATTAGAGCTTTCTGCTGATTAAAAAACTGTTACCTAACTTTAAAAATAATATCAAGCTACTATGATGACTTGGCATGATTAACTACAAAATCTATGACACATTGTCTAACTGTACTGAATTAAACAAGCAAATGGTGTGCATCCACACACATAAAACATCGCAAAGTTTATACGAAAGCTAAAAACTACAGTTCAGTTTAATATATTTATAACTATGTGTAATAATTATAATTGAGTAATTCACATTCATCCACAACATCCAATATAACCACATAATTTATTTGATTATGTTTGTATGTGATAGTAACACACACACACTTAAGTTAACATGCAGATAATTATATAATAATCTGATACAGTACTTATGAATGTAATATGTGTCTATATATAGATATACATATATATATGTAGAGTAGCACACTTAGCTACATTGCTTATCAAAACAGAGCAATAAATTTCATTGTATTAATACTGAAATTATATATTGTGTTAATACAGTATTTTGTCACCCCAACTACATATTGGTCCAGGGTTCTGTATTATAGCCCACATCCTGTGGTCTAGTGACTTTTATAAACTTTCCTTGAGAGCATTAAATGTGGATCAAATAATTGTTTCTTTCTTTTTTTATTCTCTTAGCAAATTTTTCAGTGCTGAAAATGTTGACAAAATCTTTCTTTTGACAGACTGAAACAAGACCACATGGACTCAGAGCTGATAGTAGGAAGGAAACCAGCTTTCTTTAAGATACTTTATTGAGAAGATATGATTCAAGATACTGTGTTGAGCAGACAAAGCTTGGCTTTTGTGAGGGGCGCCGGGGGCGCAGAAGAGTTGAGCCCATTGTGGGACGCAATTGTCAGGCCGTGGCTGTTACAAGGGCTCAGTTTTGCAGCTCTTCAGTCCTGACAACATTTGCCTCACACTGAACAAACTCAGCGCCAGCCGGATCCACCACACAGATTAACAAGGAAAATGATGCTGCTGTTTACATGTTTATTAAATCTAAGCTTGTCCTTACACACAGTCCTACATTTAACTTCTATTTTTTCCCTTTAAGCAATTTTTATTAGTTATTAATACAAGTCACAATATTCTAAAGCGGCACAAACATCATCATTAGTATATGACACAGATCATTGATATATCAATGAAAGCTCTTTGGGTGAGCAACATGAAATATGAGTTAAATAGTTACTTGTACAAATAAATTAAATATTCAAGAAACAACTCTAAGTCATGCCAAGCCACCAGGAAAATAATATTCCAGAAGCTTCATAAAAAAGAGCAGAAGTTTTAAGGACTCAACATAATTTAATAAATCTGCTCAAATAATAATGATAAATCATTCTTTCAGAGAGTTTTGACAGTGACTACATTGCATTCTACCATTTGCCATTATATACCATGCCATTCTATCTTTTATTAACTTTTATTCAAGGGACAGAGCTGCTGACACTACGAATGTAAAGTGAATAACAACACAGATCTCAACAATTCACTTCTGAAGGCTTCAACTAATCTATTATGCTAACTTAATGTTTTTAGGATAAATTCTTCATAAAAAAACATTTAAAGGTAACCAAGTGTTGCATAAGTCTTCACGTATGGAGCATCCACCTTACAGCTCTCCCTGTTGAAAGAAAAAAAGAATTATGTAATGGGTTTTACACACAATCAAAAGATAACTCAGCACACTTTAAGTACCCAAAAATCTGTTGTTTCATCTACATTCAAGATTGTTTTACCTGTTTATGACAGCAATATTTAAGTAAATAGGTAAGGTATCTAACAAACTGAATACTTCTTCATACCTACAGCCACTGAAAAATTATTTAATTATACAGCACAACAAAAATGTACATTGATTGAATTAAATAACAGCAGGGAGCCACTGAAATATTCTGTAATTTGCATTATGAAAATACACTTTGTATCACAAAGTACGATGTAATAGAATTTTAAGACAGAACTCATTTCTGTCCTCTGTTAATAAAGTAAGATCAACCAAAATACTTATCACTCAGACTCAGACCTACCTAGTTGGTGTTTTGGTTTCTTTATAACATCAGTTTCTAAGTGAGTGGAGGAGTAGCTTGCAAAGCCCAGGCACATTTCTTCTGTAGTTCTTACAAAACAAGTACTCAGATCTACTGATTCTAAGGTCAATATTTACATGACAAAATGAAGTCTCTAGTTAAAAATATTTATGTTTAATGGGTGGGTTACATACAATACTTTTCACCGTTAATGTGAAACAGGCTCCTGCGATATTAGCAAGATGCAGGTAAAATAAAAACAAACCACTCTTTTCATAACAAAAGATGACACTGATTGGAGGCAAACTCATGAAGTATCATTTCATACCTAGAAATTAATCCAGAATGTGTTCCATTTAGTATTGACTCTTAAATTACCATCTGTCATGTAAGTTGAACAGACAGACAATTCACATCACAGACAACTACCTTGTAGGCCCTAGTGTAAGTCTCTCTTATGGCTGAGAATTGAGGAATCAACTTAGTATATAGAAGGTGATAGCAAATTTCACTAAAAATCTTTACAGTATGTATTATTAAATAAAGCAACCCACTTTAAACTAACACACACACACACACACACACACACACACACACACAGAGAGAGAGAGAGAGAGAGAGAGAGAGAGACAAACACACACACAAAAATCAGAAAAGAAAATAAGATACTCATTAAAAGCATTTGCTCTGTCTATGAACATAACTGCTGTTTGTACCTAGGAGAGCTGTGAAGTTCAGGAGCAGTGGTGAGAACCACGGGAATATAGACACAAAGTGTGAACATAAAGACTTTTTGTGCAATCTGTTATTGTTTTCAATTCATACAGAATTAGCTTTTAATGTTTCTATATTGTGGCCCAGCTCTATAACTATTTATGTACTGTACCTTTCCCAGTCTGTATGATTCTGGTAAATCTATTGTTCAAGCAGACAAAGTTGACACTCAGCGTGGTGGCCAATGGGAGTGACTGTAAATGCGAAATGCCTTTACAGTCACTCCCATCAGTCATCGCACTGAGTGTCAACTTTGTTTGTGCATGTAGTAATGTCATACTAAATCATAAACTAAGGATTACTAAAACTGCAAATGCCCCTATAGTATGTTCCTGTTACAGTCACAGGTGATATTTCCCAAGGATTAGCACTTTAGCACAGAGAGAGATGTGCTACTGCTCCCTCTCCCTCCAGTTGCCACATGAAGCAATATCTGGGTACCCTCAGTGTTGATTATAAAAGATGAAGGCTGAAAGAAATTAAGAGCTTCATGGCGGATAAGGTTTCATTTTAATTTATAGTATTATTAATACTGAATTAGATAGAAGCTGCACTATAACTTGAGCATTCGTCTGCATTTCCGATGATATGTGGAAGCAGTCAAGGCTTCTCTACACAGTTGCAATGATATAGCACTAGTAGTCACCTGAATGAAGGCTTCCTGTAAAAGCTGCTTAAAGATGGTTCTTTTACTCATCTCATAACATTATTAAACATCAAAAAGGATGTTATGGAAACTCAAAATCTATACCAAATGGTACTAGGAAAACAATACATAAACTTTGAGAAAGCTTTTAGTCACTCTTCAAGGAATAGAAGACTATTATGATCTGAACTCAGATGCTATAGTGATTCTAGATGGTCCAAAATAGACCAACCTATCATGCATCTAATAGTGCAATGAAATGCAGTACAAGACCACACATATAGATTGTCATCTGCAAATTCTACTACAATAATGAGAAAATTTTTGAAGCTGTCAAGTCTGAAAGCTATGTTGCAAGGAGTCTTCTCTCTCTCTCTCTGAGAGACTGAGAATAAACAGGTGATCTGGTTGGGGCTGCAGGCCAATAGTTCCCCCCCCCCCCCTCCTCCTCCCCCTCCCTCTCCCATCCCTCTGAGTTGCAACGAGGTATCATAGAAGCTTCTGCGCTCATAAGTGTAAAAACTCTGAGGACTTCATGAAGTAC
Organism: Schistocerca gregaria; assembly: GCF_023897955.1. Lineage (NCBI taxonomy): Eukaryota > Metazoa > Arthropoda > Insecta > Orthoptera > Acrididae > Schistocerca > Schistocerca gregaria. The sequence goes on along the minus strand of NC_064920.1, from coordinate 300,465,801 downwards.
TACTGCAGACCAGTTGTGAACTCAAGGTCATTTACAGAGAGGGGTAGTATTTTAAAGACAGCACACAGAGAGGAAAGGTACATACATAGTGCATCAATTAAACAGTGAAATGCCACATCATGGTGCTAATGGTAGGAAACTGCAGGAAAGAGTCCTGTCAACTGTGGAAACTGTGGTTCTGTGTGGCAAATATGACTCTGGAAATTCAGTGTCACATATTGATGAGCCAAATGATGGGAATTTTCATTCTGTCCTGAGCTTCTGAGCTGAAGCTGATGATTTAGTTTTGCACAGGTGTCTTAAAAAAAGTACTAAGAATTCACAATACTTCACTGCAGCTATTCAAACCAAGATAACAGTTATATAAGGTGAAATTATAAGAGAACAAATTGTCCATAGAATGAACAGTTTTAAGGACTTCATTGTTCTTTGTGCCAAAATGACAGACATTGCAAGAAATGAGCAACTATTTTTCTACAAAAATTTAGGATTAAATGTATACTCAACAGGGTTTGTACTGGAGAATTTAAGACTATCCCATTTGATACTATGTGGTATCAATTGTGAATTTTTTTATTGGTCAGGAGTACAACATATCAGTGGTAATGAGTGGTAATTTATGCACAGAACTAGCTTTCAATAGAAGAGAATATAGTATCCAATGGCTGTTTATATATATTGCTGTAGTATTTGCTGAATTGCATTCTCTGCAGCCAATTGGTAGGCTTACTATATGTCCACAATTAACCAGGACAGTTCTGGTGTTTTAGCGTTGTCTGGGGTAATATCTGGATTGCAAAAATGTCTGAGATTTGAGAACTGATTACAGTAAAGGGTTTTTTTTATTTTAATTTTAGACCTACGTGTTTGTCATTACATTTTTAAACATTCTCTTGTGGCCATGTCCCTTCCAGCTGAAGGAGTAAGCACTCACACTGATGGGCAGGCATAACTACCAGTTCAGCCATGGTTTTTAACTACGTCATTTCACAACAGAACAGGGACAATGGGTTATGTTGTTTTCATGTTTGAAGTAACTCATCTGTGCATTTTTGGTCATTTTACCTCTATTATTTTTTGTCTGTTCATTTAGCAAGAGACAAAAGAGAGTGTGTGTTTAGTGTTAACTTGCAACAGGAATGTAAATTTTTGAAATTGTGTAATGACAGCAACAATGATAGCCTTTATTGCACACTATCTATTGGAGAAATTTCAATTGTATATGATGGAGAGGTTGATATTAAAGATTGATATTTCATGTTGCAATCTCACTAAAGTGGTTGAATGCAATATCTTTGTCTTTGACATCTGCTCCAGATGAGAGAAAATTTTCAGTTACATGGAACACTTGGTCTGCACAAGTGTGGAGACTTTCAGTAACTACTGTTAAACATCTGCTAAATGTTGAAATTAATTCAGAACTTTCTTGATGTGAATTTTATGATGTAATTGAAACAGACAAACCATTTCTGAAAAAAAAAACAAAGGTCTTGTCCAGTGAAAATACAGTTGAATGAATAAACTTTAACGACTCAGTAAACTTTTAAGATCTTCATGTAATTTCAAGATTAAGTTTTGGGTTGAACCCAAAAAAATATGGTAATATGTCCTAGGTGGGATCAAAAAAAAAAAAATACAACAAGTGTAGTTATCAGGAATTGCATGGGGACACTACAACCCACCAGAAAATTCGTTATGAGTCTCATTAAACATAATGACTTTCTGAAACTGTTCAAAATTGAAGCAGTTTCTTTGTTAACACATGATTCTAAATGTTACAAAAAATCCAATGTGACAAAACATTTTCTTTAAACAGCAGAATTGCCTCATGTTCTTAAATACATGCATTTTGCACATTGCCAAAAGTGACGAGTGTCTGGTTGCTATGCTGTAATGAATTTTGAGCTGTTTCAGAATGCCATTATGTTAAGCAGGGCAGTTCATTACAGTACGGAAACTAGACACTCATCACTTTTGGCAATGTGCAAAACTGATCAATTTAAGAACATGAAGTATTCTGCAGTTTTAAAAAATGTTTTAGTCATGGTGGATTTTTGTTACAGTTAGAATCATGTATTAGGAAAGAAATCGCTCCCAAATCATTATTATGTGCTGTTACTCAGAGCCATTGCTTCTGTTATACTAACAGGAGGCTACTGGTACGGAAAAAATCTTCTCCTGAACCATTTCTCTTTACAGAAGGCGGCAACGGGATAACTGTGATCTTATTGCAACATTAGAATAAGTTAGTAACATGTCCAGTGGCTTAGAAGAAATTATACTGGATAGCAATAAAATCTATTTATTTAGATCTTAAAACTCATAGAAGAAGATGAATTAGCAATCACAGTACTAGTAGTACCGAGCAAACGTGCTTGTGTCCAGAGGCAGTATGGGGGGGAGGGGGGGGGGGAGGACTGCACCCTTTTCCTTCTCTTCCCCCCCCCCCCCCCCCCCCAGAACTCACAGGCAAAGGAGAAAAATGGGAATCAGATGTCTTTCTTTCTAGAAAATGATTTAAAAGTCAGTACTATGTAGGTTTTAACAGGCCATAATTAGCACTTTTTTATATCTACTTACAAGTCAACATTTGTCTTCCAGAATATTGCAAATACTCCATACCTAAAGGTTCAATACACCTTCTCCCTCCCCCTGCCCCCCCCCCCCCTCCGCCCCCTCCACACACCAAATGACCTATCATGTGGGTGCCCATGGTATCAAGTTCTGTGTCGACAATGAAATATCAAGACAATAATCCTGTTTGTAGCTCAGAGAAATATTACAGAATGAAAGGAGACTCACCTTTCTTTCATTGTATAACACACCAACTACACGTTAGGTTTCAGAACCATCAGAATTTAACTGATTCCTTTCAGGGCATAAATCCAAAGTAAATGGTACCGAACTAGATTCCGTAAATTTTTAAACGTCAGTGTAAACAAAGCTTTCCTCTGTGGCTGGAAAATTTTCCATTTGTAAAGAAAAGTGACTTAAACAAGCTCCAACTACAAGACCACAGAACGCTTTGCTAGTGTTACAGATGTACATTTCAAAACTTTTTTTACAATATTAGGATTCTGCATGGAATTCTAGTTACCCTCGAGTTTGAACAGCAACCCCAGAAATGTAATTTTTGACTTAAAACATTTAAAAAGCTACCTAGAAACAGCACAAATCAAAAAAGACTGAGTGGTCTTGCTCTCCTCAACATGCAGTGCAGTGTTACAATTGATCCACAGGTAGTGGTTAACCACTTTTCCTGATTTTTTTTCTTTATTGCTACTGCTGTCAGTACTACAGGCAACCTGCTCTTCAGCCAACTGTCAATAAAAAAATAAAATGGAACGAAAAAACAACAAACAGGTAGAGATATTCACACTGAATTCAAAGCTTTCTGAAGCTACAAAATGAAATGGAAGTTGTTAGATATATGATAGATGATTTCTTGAATTGGTAGTTAAAACAGTAATAATAAAAAGTAAAATGAAACACTGGTATTTGAAAGAAACGCTTTCCTGTCATTAGAAAGTGAAAGGACATGTCACAGGATAGGGAGTCAGTTGCTGAAGGAGAAAAGCTTGGCCATTGAGGATGGTAGGAATGTGGTGGTGTAAGGATGGAGGACTTCTGGATAGCAATGATCGGGCAGGAGTGGCTGTTGGAACAGAAGAGGTGGTAGAGTTGGGGAAAGGGGGTGGGGAAAGGAAGACAGATGGGGAAAAAAATGGGGTAATGAAGTTTGGGGAGGGGAGAGGTGGGAGAGGAAGCCATGATAATGAAGATTAGGTGGGGTGGACCTACAGCTGGCATGAATGGATAGATGTCAGGGCAGAGTTCATGGTCTGTGAGGGGGAGATGATTGAAGTTTATCTGGGAGAGTATGTGGAGCGTGTGTAGGCAGAGGATTGGTAGGATGTGTCGGTAAATGCATGGCAGTATGTGAGGACTGGAAAGTAGAGGAGAAACAATAACATTATTGGTGTTTAGTTTCTGTATTGTGTAGGTTGTTCAGAGAGGTTCAGTGTGAGTAAGGTGGAATTTGGCGAGTTGGTAAAGGATCCTTATGGGGAAAAGGTAAGCAGATGCAGAAAGTAAGGTGGAGTGTATGAGTTCCACCCAATACTTGTGTAGCAAAGGATGGGACAGATCAAGGATTTATAGGTGTGGAGGACAGTTAGTAGTTTGGCAATTAGTAGTGTTCGTCTATTGTGAGCTTTTTGTTGGATGATTAGTAGGTGAAGTTTCAATGTTACTTGCCAGTCAATTGTTAGTCCAAGATGTTCCACCATGTTAATTACCTGGATAGGACAAACAGAAATGGTAAGGTAGAGGTCATGAAGATACAAGTTGCAGGTGGCACTTCCTATAATTATTGCCTGGGGTTTGGAAGAGTTGATCTTGAGGAGCCACTGGTTACATCAGGAAGTAAACTGAGAGATGGATTTAGATGGATCACTGAGATTTGTGGAGTGATCTTGAGGAGCCACTGGTTACTTCAGGAAGTAAACTGAGAGATGGATTTAGAGGGATCATTGAGATTTGTGGAGTGTAGGATTGAGAGCAAGAAATGCGGTGTCATCAGCAGGAGGCAAAATGGTGGAGATGGTTTGGGCATATCAGCCATGTGAAGGAGATAGAATTGAGAGGACATAGGCTTGGGGTACACCTGCAGTGGAATGGAAGGTGTGGGAGTTGGTGTTGTTAATGGTGACAAAGAACAGGCAGTTAGAGAGGAAGGATGCAATAAGGCAGACATATTTCATTGGCACTGCATAAGTCTGGAGTTTGAAAGGAGACTGGAATACCATAGACAGTTGCAGGCTTTCTGTAGGTTGAGGGAGACAAAAACAGTGGATTTTGGGTGTCGAACTGGTGGGATAGGAGATGGATGAGGTGCAGGAGTTGGTCATTAGAAGAGAAGATGGGATGGGACCCACAGCGGTTAATGGGAATGACGTAGGGTTGATTCAGGTTTTGATGAGTATTTTGGGAGAGGATAGATTTGAAGATCTTGGTGAACACTGAGATGTGGCAGATGAGGTGACTGGAGGAGATATCAGTGGAGATTTCTGTGGTTTAAGGAAGTCTAGATTTCAGAGGTTTTCCACGGCCTTGGATAGTAACCTGTGGAGAGGATAGTGGAATAAAGAGATGCCAGGCTAACAAGAGAGGGGCATTCTTTAAGGTGCTGATAGGTGTGCGTTCGTGACTAGGGGATGGGTTGTATTTGCTATGAAGTACTTGTTTCATGTCATGCACTGTGGTTGGTTGGGAGTTGGGAGCCAGGGGTGGGGCAATAGTGTTAGTATATTTGTGGATGGTAGGGAAGAGGGAGTAACCAAAATGAGCATTTCAGGGATGGGAAAGATATTGGGGAGATAGGATGCAAAGTGATCATCTTTGCTCTGCTTGTCAGGTAAGGGGTGGTTGTTGTGGAGGAGTGGATAGTGAGCTACAGGGGTATTGCCAGTGAGTTGATGGAATGCTTTCCAGCACTTGGAACAGTTAATAGTGTGAGGTAACAGCCGAGTTGTGGCATCCTGAAAACATTCGAAGTTTTGAGTTGGCGTGGCCACATGGGCCACTCGGCAGGTCGACCGCGTGGTGCCGGACGAGAGGGGTAGCCCCAGCATGTGGTCCAGGGACTGTGTGGCTGGGAATTCCACGATGACACTGTGTCAATGAAGGAGACATGCAGGGAGTGCCAAAGATGGCGGACTTTCTGAAAACTTAATGGCAGGCATTTCACAGTTCGTATAGAAATTAATAGTAGCCAGATGAATCATGACACCTCAAAAAGAAATATGTACATTACATTATTTGCACGACGATTCTGATGATGTGATCAGATTTTCAATATCTTTATTAGTTTAAAGCTTAGTATCTGATGATAAATTATACAAGTAACACCCAGCAACGAATTTCCAAAATCTAATGAGTTCATCCCATTTTGTCGGATCAACATGTCTTTAGAAAGCTATTAGTGTAAACCTAAATTGTTATAAATCACAGGCGTGTTACTTGAATAACGCGTGACTTATTGGAGGTCAAAGTGGCCGATTACTATTAATCGCGTCCGGCCATAAGTACTCCACAGTTACACGTAAAAATGGTAGCAGCATGCTTATAAATATATTTACTCATATATGCCTTTGTTTATGTCCGATATATACTGTTCATTAAGAAATTGACATTAGCCTACAGGCTTACTTCTGTTTTATTCCTTTGATATATGTTCATTTAATTTGTTTAGGTATTTACTAATGTTTGTTAGAGCGTGTTTATGGTTCAGCTGTAGGAATATTTATTTGATTTCAAGTTATTTAAAAGTAAATTCAGTATTTCGAATGTGTTTCATTAAGTTTGTTGTGAGTGCGCATTAGCTTGGAGACAGGGCGGGAGCGCTTTAGCTAGTCACAGTGATCGTTCCAAAGAGGACTCGTGGAGAGACTGTATGGAAGTGTGGCGTGAGGGACAGCACGGGAGAGGACAGAGGAGTGCTGGACAAGGAGGTGCGACAGGCGGTCTCGGGAAAGACATGGAGAGTGGAGCAATTTGCGCCTGACCACGAGATGTAGAAATATTTAGTAGTGCCGACTTGTGCATTTGAGAGTTTTCTGTAGCTTCTGCAGTGAAGACGTAGTATGACTTTAGAAGTGAATATCTCACGAGCTGTGCTGTTGCTCATAACTAATTACGTGAAGTAGGAATCTATTGTTTCCCTGTTATTCAACTTACATTTTATTTAATTGCTTGACCATCGACACTAATAAGTGTTTTGCTGTAATAAACGGCATTCTTAAAGGTACTTCTGCTATCGTATTCATCGTTTAATGTCATTAGAATGGTACCTGCAAATTTATTTATTGGTATCCTTCATTTATAGATTTATATGTTACATTCATAATTCGCAATTGCCAAGTGATAGGAACCTTCGACCATTTGGTACATGTGTATGGTATATTCACATTGTTTACTGCAGACTCAGTAGTATTTGACTTGTAAAGCGTAACTACGTATCCCAGCCCCCTATACAACGAAACCAGCCAAACCCTTTAATATTTCAACTCTGAGGCTTAGGGTACGTAGTTGAGGCCACCACACCACATCATTTATAATTTGGAATGTCCGCAGTAGGAAGTGTAGTATTAAGTCTGATGCATGTCTGGCGCCAGTCTCGGCGTTTTTTAGCATTTGATTTTCCCGACTGCCAAAACAGATATATACTTCCTGAAAGTGTTAGCAGCTATTCTGCGATTGACTGTTTGCATAATATCGATAAGTGAACTTACATTGTGAAAACCGTGGCCTTAAGGTATCTGCACACATTCATTATTTAATGAAAATTCTAGTTTGTCAAACTTCTCTCATACCACCACAAATATCGTCAGTTGGCAAACAAATTTCACAAGGTCAAGATCAGCATTGCCAATTTGATCGATTTCCCGTCAAATTTGACGGAATTTCAGGATGTGTGACTGGTAAAATTTAGTTTTCACGGTTGACAGATTTTTTTGATGGATTTTTCTGGTCTCATTTAATTGTGAAAAAAATAATCTTTGATAAAACTATTACGAATGGAAATCTTTGTGCACCTGCAAGACAGTGCCATGGATGTATTGCACTAAAACTTTCACTCAGTGTGTTGCAAAAACGGGCTGTTTCATTCAGGTCAAATACATGTAGGATATAACCGAAAAATGAACTGAAATTAACTCCTTAGATTTCCTTCCTATTGAGCTATATATATATATATATATATATGGCTGTTTGTTACCTAATAGTTTCAAACATCTCTGATGACTGACAAACTCAACAAAGCAAACATAATGCGGTGGCAAATGACTCTAATGCCTGTTTTAAGCAAAAATACCATAGTATGTAAGTGTCCCAAACTCGCGAACTGAGCTTAGTGAGCAAAAGCTGAAATCCTGAAACGCCATCCTGGGAAGGGTCCGAGTGGAGGTGGTTTGCCATTGACCTCCTCCGACCTGTTACGGAGTGTCGAGCGTGTTTTTGTACATAGGGGATGACTGTGATGAGTGCTGGCAATGTGTGGTGTCGTGTTATGGATGAAGAGAGAGAGGTTGAAATTCGATGCTAGCACATAGCCTAATTCTCTCGAAAAACATCAAGGGGGCCCCCGAACTTAACATCCCCATCCGATGGACGAATCACTATGAACAGTGTCACATGTCCTCCCTTCGTGAGAGATTGTGGAGAGGTTTGGAATTTAATCCAGTACATTGGTGCAAAAACTGGCGATCAGTTAAGTTTAAAATTACCATCTCTCATCTTCTAGCTGGCCAAATACTGGCAGCGAAATAAGTTAATGCCGAGAATTCTGGAGGGTGAGCGTAATACATTAGTTTATGATACTTCCCGCGAATTGTAACTTGGCATCTATAGAGGTTTGTGGACAGCGGGGAGAGTGAACAAGCTATGTATGCTGCGTGGAGTGATGGATTCGGAGACGTGGAGGGGGGTTGGAGAACAAACTGCACCTCCTCCACGTGTTGCAAGCACCCAGTGAAGGCAACAGATACATATGCTTTGACTTTCCTTGAACTCCTGATAACCGGCTTTCTTTTCCGAAATGGAGTAGAAATTAGCCCTCATGATGAGCCAGCAAACGCATTATCACTAATTTTCATAAAAATCACAACGAATATAGCGCAACAAAAGGCAGACAGGTCAGTTAAGCAACAAAGAAGACTACAATGCTGTCAACACTGGCTAACTGGACGCTGCGCTGTAGGCAACAAACATTCGCATTATCACTAGTGCACAAATTCTCCCAGCTACTGCAGACTGCTACATAACTGGGAAGCTGCGTTCCAGATTACAGACTACAGTGTTGTAGTGAGTTATTGTGTGTTTAACAACTAGTGTCTAGCAGTGGCGTAGCGTGGTTGTAAAGGTTGGGGAGACTCTGCAGTTATTATAGAGGGACAAAATAGTACAATAATCAATAATTTAAACAAATGACACGAAATGCATCAAATAAAACAACAACAACTACTACTGCTACTGCTACTACTACCACTACCACCGCCACTAATAATAATAATAACCGACTTGTTCAAGAAACGATGACAAATTTGTAGAACTCCAGCAACAAGTGAAGAAGCGCTTATATATGTTCTTTTACACAAGTGCAATGTGCCTGTCTTTTCTTTCCACGAACAAGGCTATAACTCGGTCTACAAAGTTCTGATCACTGGATACGTCTCCAAGTAGTGTCTTTTCTATTGCTAACGTGCTCAAACACGACAGCCGGATGTTGGACATTTAATTCCTTAAATAATTCTTCACTCGTTTAAGCTTACTCATGGTTCGTTCACTGCTTGCTGTAGTTGCGGTCGAGTCAAAACCAAACGCAGGAACATCGTTGTTTCTTCATAAAAGGAGTCTAAATCAGTGTTGTCAATGTACTTTAAGAGGATTCTTGAAGATAGTGTTTTTTCACATCAGCCTATCTGTTACACAGTTCATTTTCAAGTTGTTCTTGTTTGAAAAAAGGTACTGTTCTAATAACTGAAACAGTTTCTTCTTTTTGATAGTTCGCAAAACAGTTTTCGTTCAAAAATTCAACAGACTGATTTTGGGGAAAGTCTTGAAACCTTCTTCCCATCTGAACAATTTGCAAATTCAGTATCTCGTAAGTTAGTGCCCTGAGAGATGTCTTTTGAATGTCACAGAATGATAAGTTGCCATTCAAACACAAGCTGCATTTAATGCATTCATCAACTAATGTTTCCGTTCTTAATTGTCGTAAGTTTCTCAAAACAGTTCTTATTTCGTCGTGGCAAGCAGTTATACCGACAGATTTTGACTAAAGAATATTAAAGAGATGATGAACATAAACAAAACACCCTCGGTAGAAGCAAAGCAAGCAGACAAACGTAGGATCATTCATCCGTCGTTTCATTCCCACAGCACAGCTCAAAGATTCCAGGTCCCGCTGAGAGTCTGTATCATCAAATATATAATTAAACACACTGTATAGCCCTGAGAAATGACTAGATGTTGTTGAAACTGCCCTGGAACGAAAGTTCCAGCGAGTGTTGCTTCCATGTGGCAGTTTAAATCCTTTATCAGTTAGCAATACAGTTCGTTTTGATGATCTGCTAAAAAACGAATGGAATGCAGTAAGATCACTTACAAACATGCTTACATGTCGTATGATTTTGGAGGCATGTAACCGTACCAAATTCAGTTGGTGTGCGTAGCAATGAATAAACAGCTCACAGGGACAGAACTGTTTCACCAATTGTACCGTAGTCCTCTTTCTCTGCCCGCCATTACTGAAGCGCAATACAGGGTGCGTTCCGAAAGTAATGCAATTATTTTTTTTAAAAGTAATTTATTGAACAGATTTGCACAAACACTTAACATTCTTCAAAGTACTGTCCTTGGGCCTCTACACATTTTTTCCAGCGACTCTGCCATGACCGGTACGCGCCCTGGAAGGCGTCTTCTGGGACCTCTCGCAAGGTCTTCGTCACGGCGGATTGGATCTCGTCTATGGACGAAAAACGGGTTCCTTTCAGGGCTGACTTAATCCTAGGAAACAAAAAGAAGTCAGCTGGGGCGAGGTCAGGACTATAGGGGGGGGGGGGGGGGGGCAGCGTTGGCACCTGGTGTTTGGCCAGGAACTCGCGGACTCGTAGCGCGTTGTGGCAAGGCGCGTTGTCGTGATGGAGTTGCCAGGTAGCGGAGATGTCCTTTCTCGTCCTGACGACCCTTTTGCGGAGTCTTTCCAGCACATCCACGTAGTAGGCAGCGTTAACTGTCTGTCCTTGAGGAACAAACTCCTTATGGACCACTCCTTTGCTGTCGAAAAAGACAATGAGCATTGTTTTCACTTTTGATTTGCTCATTCTTGCCTTTTTGGGCTTGGGGGACTGATCAGTGTGCCACTCAGAGCTTTGGCGCTTTGTTTCTCGGTCGTATTCAAAAACCCACGTTAGTCTCCTCAAAAGATTTGTTCAGTTTAGCACAAAACTTAATCGCGTAACGTTGCTCGATCGTCGATTCCATTTTTTCCGTGACACGGTCGGCGCGCAGAGGTTTACAATAACAAACGTCCTGCCGCTTCCACAGCTCGGAGAGCACTGAAACCGGTTTCGCGGCAAAGCTTAGTGTCCCCCCTACCTACTCCATGTGGCCCGCTCCCACTCCGACTACTAGGAGCGGCGCGGGAAATTCAATTGCATTACTTTCGGAACGTACCCTGTATGTTTGACTAACCACTCTTCCTTCCACATTTCAATCTTTCAATACTGCATGAATAATGTTTGACAAACCTTAAGCAGTTTTATCTCAAGAAACATCGTAAAATCCAACGAATCTATCCTCAATTTTGTCTGCAACACAGTACCTGAATATTATACTCATTTGACTCTTGCATCACACGTCTAATGTTTCATCAGCCTGAATCGAAATGAAATTTTAGTTCTGAATTTCAGATTTTATTTTCTCATTAACTGTCAGAGTTATCCTTTCTATTACATCATTCTGTGTATCTGGAAAAGTTCGTTTAAAGATTGAAGATGATAACAGATGGTCTCGGATTAAATGCTCTCCTTGAGCTAGTAAATCCAACAATTCCAGATAGTTACCTTTGCTGCCGAAGGATTCGTCTTCTCGATGGCCGCGAAAGGCTGGTTCTTGTTTACAGATAAATACAATTGCCTGAATAAGATGAGCCAATACTCTCCTGCTGGATGTAACTTGTTCGTTGTATTTTATTTCTGTCAGACGAGCGGCTTCAGAAAGGGGGTGCTCAAATCTACTTTTACTCAACAACTGAAAAGATTCTTTGTTCTGCAGGTGACGTTTTGATATCTGATGCTTTTGTGCATTCCTGTCAAAGTTCTTTATTGTACAAATGCCCTCGTTGCATCATTCCTTTTCACCAGCAAACAGAAGACATATATAACAATATAATCTGTTATTAACTGCATTCGCAGTCAGCCAATCATACTTTCCGTACCAGCCTGTCTAAACAGTGCGGTTTTGTTTGACTTCACTTAAAAGTACACTGAGTATAGTAGGTCGTTTGTCCTCCAATTCGCACTTTTTTTTCGTACGTTAATGTAGAAAAAGGCGTTTTTAATAAAAATTGTATAAGGTGTTCAGTTGCTGGCTCACTCATGTTGGCGACACACCGAAAATATTCACTAAAATCACACAAAAATGACTATGAACACAAACAGCGCGACTGTTCACTTCCATGTTACAAGCCAGCACAGAAGCGGCGGAGGCTAGTCTCGACACCTGCTAGCAACTGCAGCGCACCGCCCTTCGTGGAAGAGGGGGAGTGGAGGGGAGCCGAGAACGCTCAGGTGCACACAGCCAGGTAAAGGAAGGGAGGCAGAGACTGAGAGCAGCCGAGTCTCAAGCAGGCAGATACACCAATACTACAAAACTGATGTCTTCGCACATTTAGTGCTCTTAGTAGAAAGTTGTTTATATTTTTGCTATGAATTACTATTGTATCTTTTTTAAGCACGAACACAGGGGAGACTAAGTCTCAAAGTCTCCCCTCGCGCTACGCCACTGGTGTCTAGTGTTCTTTTTGTTTTACGACTGACTGAACGTCCTTGAAAAGAATGTCAAGCAGTATGTACCACATTTCAGAAAAGAGTGCTTAAGTGATGAACAATTAAAGGATTGGCTGTTAGAGGTGCCCTGGGAACCTAGTAGTGCGCGGTGTAAATATTGCCAATACAACCCGAATGTGCGTTTGTCAGTTTTACTTTTGCATTGAAAAATTAAGACACATTTAAAAGCATCTGAATCTTTTTCATCTTCATGGCAGTTAACATTATCATTTCGGTCTATCAAACATACGTACGCACGTGCAGCTGCTGAAACTGCTCTTACATTGTTTGTAGTTAATCATTGTGCAATTAGGTCCGTTGATCATTGATGTTAATGGACATTTTAGTCTTGTTATAGATGATTCTACAGATGTTTCTATAACCAAATTGTTGGCTGTGTGTGTAGTATTTTTCAGAACAACAGAGCAGAGGTATTTCCACCTTTTTAGGAGTTGTTGAAGTAGAACAGGGATATTCTGAATGTATTGTTACTGCAGTAAAATCATGACTTTCAGATTATAGTTTAAATATTAAAAAAGTGGGAGGAATTGGTAGGGATAATGTCTCTGTAATGGTGGGTATTAAGAATGGGGTTTACCAGAAACTGAAATGTGAGGTCCCTAATCTTGTATTGATCCCCTGTTTTTGCCTTTCAGTTCAGTTTACAGTGTCCTCTACCGTCCAATTGTGAAACTTATTCTTGGTTTTCTAAATCTTATTTTAGACAAGTGATATGTACGGAGTTGTTTAAAGCAGTAAATGATTGAGCCAAACCCCTTAAAATTATACATACAAGACACACATCAGACACAAGGTGGCTATCGATCGAAGTTGCTGTTATCGCATTTTAGGTCAGTGGCTTGAACTACAGACACATTTTGAAATATCCAGACATCAGATTAAATGCTACACAGCTGAACTATTATAGAGTATGTACTCTGATGCCATCAATAAGCTTTATCTTCTGTTTCTTAGAGCAGAAGAATGTCAAAAGGTCAATAAACATTCCAATCAAATACAACAGACCGTTCAAAACAACTGCAAAACCTAGTCCATCTTATTGTAGGTCTTACGAGGTGGATTGTTGTCACCGGTTATAAGCACGATTTGCTAACGGTAGACGATAGAAAATACAAATCCATTAATATTTATCTTAGCCATGAAGTCGAGTTTTCATTGGTAAATATGATGAACGAGCAAAATAACGCAGAAAGCAAAAAAGTTTTTCGCAGTAGATGCGAAAATTTTCTGCTTTGCTTAGCAGAGAAGCTGCTGAATAATGTTAAGGTTTTGCAAAAAGTGTGCCTATTGTTCCAGAAAGTGGTGGTGAAAGAGAATATAATCCCGCTAGCTCAGGAATTTCAATTACCTGACACAGAAATAACAAAAATTGGCTTTCAGTGGTCAAAATTAACTACTGTTCAACTTTTGGTGTTACCTCGGTCAAATGCTGGGGTCGAAAGAGCATTTTAGCGTGCACAACGAAGTGAAACCTCCCTCAGGAATAGACTTAAAACCAATATGGTGCATGCAGTTCTCACGGTGAGGGGCGGACTTAGGCGTGTTACGTCTTACCACAGCATGCTTTGAAGCAAGTTGGCACAATGGCTGCATACATCTACATCTACATGACTACTCTGCAATTCACATTTAAGTGCTTGGCAGAGGGTTCATCGAACCACAATCATACTATCTCTCTACTATTCCACTCCCGAACAGCGAGCGGGAAAAACGAACACCTAAACCTTTCTGTTCGAGCTCTGATTTCTCTTATTTTATTTTGATGATCATTCCTACCTATGTAGGTTGGGCTCAACAAAATATTTTCGCATTCGGAAGAGAAAGTTGGTGACTGAAATTTCGTAAAAAGCTCTCGCCGCGACGAAAAACGTCTATGCTGTAATGACTTCCATCCCAACTCGTGTATCATATCTGCCACACTCTCTCCTCTATAACGCGATAATACAAAACGAGCTGCCCTTCTTTGCACCCTCTCGATGTCCTCCGTCAATCCCACCTGGTAAGGATCCCACACCGCGCAGCAATATTCTAACAGAGGACGAACGAGTGTAGTGTAAGCTCTCTCTTTAGTGGACTTGTTGCATCTTCTAAGTGTCCTGCCAATGAAACGCAACCTTTGACTCGCCTTCCCGACAATATTATCTATGTGGTCCTTCCAACTGAAGTTGTTCGTAATTTTAACACCCAGGTACTTAGTTGAATTGACAGCCTTGATAATTGTACTATTTATCGAGTAATCGAATTCCAACGGAGTTCTTTTGGAACTCATGTGGATCATCTCACACTTTTCGTTATTTAGCGTCAACTGCCACCTGACACACCATACAGCAATCTTTTCTAAATCGCTTTGCAGCTGATACTGGTCTTCGGATGACCTTACTAGACGGTAAATTACAGCATCATCTGCGAACAGTCTAAGAGAACTGCTCAGATTGTCACCCAGGTCATTTATATAGATCAGGAACAGTAGAGGTCCCAGGACGCTTCCCTGGGGAACACCTGATATCACTTCAGTTTTACTCGATGATTTGTCGTCTATTACTACGAACTGCGACCTTCCTGACAGGAAATCACGAATCCAGTCGCACAACTGAGACGATACCCCATAGCTCCGCAGCTTGATTAGAAGTCGCTTGTGAGGAACGGTGTCAAAAGCTTTCCGGAAATCTAGAAATACGGAATCAACTTGAGATCCCCTGTCGATAGCGGCCATTACTTCGTGCGAATAAAGAGCTAGCTGCGTTGCACAAGAGCGATGTTTTCTGAAGCCATGCTGATTACGTGTCAATAGATCGTTCCCTTCGAGGTGATTCATAATGTTTGAATACAGTATATGCTCCAAAACCCTACTGCAAACCGACGTCAATGATATAGGTCTGTAGTTAAATGGATTACTCCTACTACCCTTCTTGAACACTGGTGCGACCTGCGCAATTTTCCAATCTGTAGGTACAGATCTATCGGTGAGCGAGCGGTTGTATATGAGTGCTAAGTAGGGAGCTATAGTATCAGCGTAATCTGAAAGGAACCTAATCGGTATACAATCTGGACCTGAAGACTTGCCCGTATCAAGCGATTTGAGTTGCTTCGCAACCCCTAAGGTATCTACTTCTAAGAAACTCATGCTAGCAGATGTTCGTGTTTCAAATTCTGGAATATTCCATTCGTCTTCCCTGGTGAAGGAATTTCGGAAAACTGCGTTCAATAACTCCGCTTTAGCGGCACAGTCGTCGATAACAGTACCATCGGCACTGCGCAGCGAAGGTATTGACTGCGTCTTGCCGCTTGTGTACTTTACATACGACCAGAATTTCTTCGGATTTTCTACCAAATTTCGAGACAATGTTTCGTTGTGGAACCTATTAAAGGCATCTCGCATCGAAGTACGTGCCAAATTTCGCGCGTCTGTAAATTTTAGCCCATCTTCAGGATTTCGCGTTCTTCTGAACTTCGCATGCTTTTTCCGTTGCCTCTGCAACAGCGTTCGGACCTTTTTTGTGTACCACGGGGGATCCGTTCCACCTCTTACCAATTTATGAGGTATGAATATCTCAATTGCTGTTGCTACTATATCTTTGAATTTGAGCCACATCTCGTCTACATTCGCATAGTCAGTTCGGAAGGAATGGAAATTGTCTTTTAGGAAGGCTTCTAGTGGCACTTTATCCGCTTTTTTAAATAAAAATATTTTGCGTTTGTTTCTGATGGATTTGGAAGAAATGGTATTGAGCCTAGCTACAATGACCTTGTGATCACTAATCCCTGTATCAGTCATGATGCTCTCTATCAGCTCTGGATTGTTTGTGGCCAAGAGGTCAAGTGTGTTTTCGCAACCATTTACAATTCGCGTGGGTTCGTGGACTAACTGCTCGAAATAATTTTCGGAGAATGCATTTAGGACAATCTCTGAAGACGTTTTCTGCCTACCACCGGTTTTGAACAAGTATTTTTGCCAACATACCGAGGGTAGGTTGAAGTCCCCACCAACTATAACCGTATGAGTGGGGTATTTATTTGTTACGAGACTCAAACTTTCTCTGAACTGTTCCGCAACTGTATCATCGGAGTCTGGGGGTCGGTAGAAGGAGCCAATTATTAACTTAATTCGGCTGTTAAGTATAACCTCCACCCACACCAATTCGCACGGAGTATCTACTTCGACTTCACTACAAGATAAACCACTACTGACAGACACCAACACTCCACCACCAATTCTGCCTAATCTATCTTTCCTGAACACCGTCTGAGACTTCGTAAAAATTTCTGCAGAACTTATTTCAGGCTTTAGCCAGCTTTCTGTACCTATAACGATATCAGCTTCTGTGCTTTCTATTAGCGCTTGAAGCTCAGGGACTTTTCCAGCGCAACTACAACAGTTTACAACTATAATTCCGACTGTTCCTTGATCCAAGCACGTCCTGTAATTGCCAAGCACCCTTTGACATTGCAGCCCATCCCGCACTTTCCCGAGGCCTTCTAACCTAAAAAACCGCCCAGTCCATGCCACACAGCCTCCGCTACCCGTGTAGCCGCCAGCTGAGTGTAGTGAACTCCTGACCTATTCAGCGGAACCCGAAACCCCACCACCCTATGGCGCAAGTCAAGGAATCTGCAGCCAATACGGTCGCAAAACCGTCTGAGCCTCTGATTCAGACCCTCCACCCGGCTCTGCACCAAAGGTCCGCAGTCGGTTCTGTCAACGATGCTGCAGATGGTGAGCTCTGCCTTCATTTCGTAAGCAAGACCGGCAGCCTTCACCAAATCAGATAGCCGCTGGAATCCAGAGAGAATTTCCTCAGATCCAAAGCGACACACGTCATTAGTGCCGACATGTGCCACCACCTGCAGCTGGCTGCACCCTGTGCTCTTCATGGCATCCGGAAGGACCCTTTCCACATCAGGAATGACTCCTCCCGGAATGCACACGGAGTGCACACTGGATTTCTTCCCCTCCTTAGCCGCCATATCCCTAAGGGGCCCCATTACGCGCCTAACATTGGAGCTCCCAACTACCAGTAAGCCCACCCTCTGCGATTGCCCGGACCTTGAAGGCTGAGAATGATCCTCTGAAACAGGGCAGGCGGCTGCATCTGGCTCAGCCAGAGACAGTGCCTGAAACCGGTTTGTCAGACGCACCGGGGAGGCTTTCTGATCAGCCTCCGGGGACGCCTTTCGCTGCCTGCCACGCCTTGGAACGACCTCCCAATCAACCACAGGCGAGGGCTCAGCCCCACTGCGGGCAGCAACCGGGGCAACCACAGCGGCAGACCGATCTGGGGACAGACGGGACGAGGTTGACATCCCCGTGATACCCGAGTCCGGCTCGCCACAGTGGTGCCCATTGGCAACAGCCTCAAGCTGCGCGACCGAAGTCAGCGCCGATTGCAGCTGTGAGCGAAGGGATGCCAAGTCAGCCCTCATCCGAACACAGCAATCGCAGTCCCTGTCCATTCTAATTGATGTTTAACAACAGTTACTGAAACACGAGTCCGTGCCTAGATAACGCAAGCGGAACACACAAAGAATGTATCAACTAACCTGTACAAATGCCTAACGACTGCGCTACAATCTGCTGAATTTACGATTACAGTAACTAAAACTCGAAATTGCACCTCCTATACGAAACTCACACGCAATTTAAATAAGAATGTACGAAGTAAACACTAAAGCGCGATGCTACAACTGTCAAATACTATAATACGCCCGAAATATATGAATTAAACAATGCAAGTACCCAAAAACACGCAAAGAAATTAATTAAACTATCTAACAAATAAGTAAGCTAGGGTTATACGACTTGCTGCTGCGGCTGCTTATCCAACGGCGGCAGGGAGCACACCGAGGAGACCAACCATGAAGCACATCAACTGAAGTAGAGGCAGAGGACGATGTGGATTGGCCGAGTTAAGCTGATTTTAAAAACGTTTCTGTGTCTCGTACACTAGGTATGAGTATAATTTTTGACAGATTTTTGGGTGTTGGTTTGACGGAAAAAGAATCATTTGTTGGCAACACTGGTCAAGAAGTCGAACACCAAAAAGGAAGCGTTTACTGCAGTTATTTTAGCTATAATTGGTAAACAACAGAAAACAATGAAAACGTGGATGAGTCCGAGAACGGCGACAACAGAAGCTACTTGTCATATGTTAATTTACTGACTAAAATGACATATGTGGACCCGAAAGATTTTATAAACTTTTTTAGAACAAGTTATGCATCTCAAGGATAAATTATTATGTCAATATGATATAAAACATAGAAACAAAACATGTTAATGAGAGAGGCAATCCTGGTCGACAAGAGATTAGGTATAACTTACGATATATATATATATATATATATATATATATATATATATATATATATATATATATATTGTGTGTTGGTTCAAATGGCTCTGAGCACTATGGGACTCAACTGCTGTGGTCATCAATCCCCTAGAACTTATAACTACTTAAACCTAACTAACCTAAGACATCACACACATCCATGCCCGAGGCAGGATTCGAACCTGCGACCGTAGCAGGCGTACGGTTCCAGACTGCGCGCCTAGGACTTCGAGACCACCGCGGCCGGGTATTGTGTGTGTGGGGAAGAAGGGGGGGGAGGAGGGGAGGGGTGTACTGTGGTGAGGCTGATTGTATTTCGATAAACTCCTCGCCTAGTAGTAAAGACTTTGATGTACTTTGCGAATTCGTGGTGACTGTTGCGTAATTCAACAAGCTAACAGGTCACTATATTTTCAGCAACGCCCAAGTGAATCCTATAATGTTACTTTGTTACTACACCTGCATTGCTTACCAATCATGAGTGGACGGACTGTGTCAAAATTACGTAGACAAAGGTTTTACAATTTTTCATATAGCACACTGACATGAAAATTGGTCACAATAAGGACATAGATGAAAGAATTGTTTTGTCCACTCACTTTGGTCATTATTGAAAAATTCTGCAGCACATTGTAAAGAGTGCTGTTTCAAGTCTTCTGCAAGTTTTCTTTTTAATGGTCCTGGCGACCGACATTGCACTTCTCGGCGCTCAGGGTACAACACTACACTGGCGTCCAGAAACACATGTATATGTATCGTATACGGAATTCAATCCTATAATAATATATTTGCAGAAAATCTTATTTGCCTTGGAGACCATTTGCCACCCAGAACATAATAGTCCCCCTTGTCTGCCCCCACACCTTCCCATGTCACTA
Source organism: Schistocerca gregaria (assembly GCF_023897955.1). Classification (NCBI taxonomy): domain Eukaryota; kingdom Metazoa; phylum Arthropoda; class Insecta; order Orthoptera; family Acrididae; genus Schistocerca; species Schistocerca gregaria. Next base: position 300,445,965 of record NC_064920.1, on the reverse strand, counting down.
CGCCACTGTTTTTAGAGCAACCACCAAAAAAATGCCTTGTGTGCCATACAGTCGCAGTTTAGTGTAAGAATCTTGATTTCTAGCTTCACACTGGAAGTTCTTTTTTTTTTACACTGATGACACACAAAAACACATAGGTCAACTGGCTGAAAACGTCATTGCTCCTCTCTGGGTAAATATAGGCTTGCAGTGCTACAGTCTTTTGCTTGACCACCATACAGTGGTAAACAAGACAACGCCTACAGAGTTCTACTAAAACTTTCGTGTTAAAAGACTGCTGATCCTTGAAAAATTAAATCTGTGGTATGATATGAACATGGAAGGTGTAAAAATATAAAAAAAAATCTACTCTAAAGGCTTTCTGAAAGTACCATAGAGGAGTGAGAAAAGCTGGATGATCTCCAACACGATGAAGGGAAAAACTTAATCCAACCCTCCTAGTGCTGGGCAGGAAGAAATGCACAAACAGCAGACATGGGTGGGACCCAAGTGACTTCTGGGATAAGGAGTGCCACCCCACTCTTCATTGTTGCCAGATGTATCCAAGGTGGTGCTGATGACGTCATCCAAGATGGCGGCCTGTAGCCTTGGCAACAGTGCATGACGTCAACCAAGATAGTGGCCGTGATGTCAGCTGATGACATGAGTACCGTTATCCAAGATGGCTGTTTTCGATGGTAAGTTTGAAGTTTGGCAGGAAGATAGATCAACTCGACTACCTCCACTAACCTAACCTCCACCCCTCCCCTCGATAATGGCAGGAAGTTCAAATTCCATCAGGACAATGCAACATACCATGGCTATCTCTACTAACCTAAGAAAATGGCGGGAAAATAGGTTACTTGGGCTACTTCCACTAACCTAAGTCATCCGAACACCACCTCTTACTAAGAATTGGTGGGAGAAGGTCTCAGCCTGTGCTAGACATAAGTCTTTATTTAAATCATTTGAGGCAGTACCTACATCCAGTGTGTTCGCCATGGAGTCCGGATTCCAATTGACCTAGAACACTGTACTGCCACCAGAGGGCACTGTCATCACTACTGTGATGTAATGCAAGCGTGCAGTTCGGGGAGGGGGGAAATGGCGGGAAATGGACTCAGTCTATGCTGGATAGGATGGACCTAAGTCATTATTTTGCGGGCAATCGTTATTTAAACAATTTGAGGTATTTCTGCCACCCAATCTGCCCACCATGAGGTCTGGAGTCCACCTGACCTAGTACAGAGTACTGCCACCAGGGGCCCTGTCGTCCCTCCTGTGACATAATCCAAGATGGCGGTCTGGAGAGGAAAATGGCGGGAAAAGGACTCAGCCTGTGCTGGGCTACTGGAGAGAGGAAGGAGTGTACTTTATTTATTTTTGGAACAGTTTATTTAGGGATGGATTTCACGTAGTTTATTTATTACACTGATTCTAAACAGACTTTCTAACACGCTTGGGATCACGTCACATAGCCTACAGGTCTGCAAATGACTCGTAAATTAACGAAATAACACATATTAAATGCTCTGCAGACACTCAAACAACTCCTAAATTACCGAAATAATGCACTAGACAGCACACAGACATGCAAACTACTCGCAAATAACGCAGTACACTGATGTGCAGACGTGAAATCAACTCGTAAATTATCAAAATATCCACGGGTGTACTGCCGGTCTACAGTGTCCAACGGACACAATATTTCGGCGATCAAACATGTCGCCATCATCAGGTGAACTGACGGACTGAGCTCCTGTAAACGTGCCGGCACGGAGATCCGTACGCTATGGCTGCTCAGGGGGAACTGGGTTCGGTCGCGGCGGCGGCCGATTTAAATACCCTCCGCCCGCGGCGCGCTCCCTCCGCCGTCCGCGCCCCTCGCCACGGTAGCGCGGTGGAACAGATTGCGACGGCGTCTGAGATGACGTCGGTGTGATGGCTCTGTCCGCCGTGGTCGTCACAACTATGCGTTTGCTCGATTTACTCTTGATTAACCCAATCGCTCGTTCCCAAGCCTTGCTAAGATTATAGCCACAGTCACGGTTTATGAGGTCGTCATTGGTGCGAATTTCGATGGCCTCTCTAACAACGCTGTCCCAGTATCTCGACGTCTGTACCAGAATCCTCGTGCGGTCATACTCCATAGCGTGATGTTCAGCGACCGCCGACTTGCTCGGATACATCAGTCGAGTGTGCCTCTGGTGTTCACGGCATCGATCCTCGACGGTACGCATCGTCTGACCAATATACGACTTGCCACATTGACACGGAATCTGGTACACGCCGGCCTTCCTCAAACCGAGGTCATCTTTGGCGCTTGATTATCAAATACGCCGGGAGAAACTCAAGAATCACATCATACACCTTTACGGGGAGGAGATGTATTGCAGCATGAAGAAATTTGAAAAGTTGCGCCACCGTAGATGTCGTTTGTTAAGTACTCTTGCCTTTCTAAAGAGATGTCGTTCCGAGAATGTTGTTCAAAAGTTTGCTAAGGTTATGCATCACATCGATTCTGCACGCGCTAGGAGAATCAAGAAACGAGCCAGCCTCGCACTGGTACGTGAGAGAGTGCAATTCACCCGCCGGAGCCTTGAGTTTATCTCACAGGAATTACTCAAATTACATTTGCAACTGGCTACTAAGTTCACTTCTTTTTCCTGGGATTGGATTGATGGTGTCACCTGGGTGTCAGCTGATTCCGCCCATAAGAAGGCTACGGGACGTCAAACAGCTAAGTTCTCACGTCTCCTTGACAAACCATCTCTGCAGGTTCCGTGCAAGACTGTCATCAATTTGAGTGGCATGGTGTTTTGTGATGATGCGGTCTCGGTTTTGCAGAAAGGTCTCATTTCGCTCCCACCCCCAAGTTCACTCCGGTCGCAGAAATTGTCAGTGCTGTTGAACGGGTTGCAGCTCGACTTCCGCCAGAATCAGCCGAGGAAATACGTCGTGAAACTTGTCGTGCGTTGACGAAATCCAAACCGATGAAGTCAAATATCAGCAGTAAAGAGAGGGCGGCCATTCGTGATCTGAGGGAACGCTCTGAAATTGTTGTCTTACCGGCTGACAAAGGCAATGCTACAGTTGTTGTCTCCCATAAGGACTACACTGATAAGATGCAGAGCCTGCTAAATGACGATTCCTACCGGAAGATCAGCGTTGACCCTACAAAGAAGGTGGAGAACAAGACGAGGGTTCTTCTCAAGGACGCAGATTTACCGGAGGGTGACGCTAAGAAATTGTTACCCCAAGGTCCGGTACCGCCTAGACTATATGGACTCCCGAAGGTTCACAAGGAGGGGGTACCATTACGCCCCATTGTCAGCAACATCAGGGCACCTACATATTTGTTGGCCAAATACCTGACGGGAATATTAAGTCCTTATGTGGGTAAATGCCCTCATCACATCCTTAATTCCGTGGATTTTGTTAAACGCCTTGATAGCTTCAGGTTGGATGAGTCAGATATCATGGTGAGTTTTGACGTCGTTTCCTTGTTTACGAGGGTACCCCTGCGAGAGTCGCTCGAGTTGATTGGTCAGAGGTTTGACGAGAATACCACTGAACTTTTTAGGCATGTCTTGACTTCCACGTATTTTCTTTTTGATGGAGAATACTACGAACAAACGGAAGGAGTCGCCATGGGTAGCCCACTCTTACCGATGGTAGCGAATTTGTACATGGAGAACTTCGAGGAGGAAGCCCTGTCGACACCCGAATGGAAACCTACTTGCTTTTTCCGTTACGTGGACGACACGTTTGTCATCTGGCAACATGGTATGGATAAACTCCTTGACTTCCTTACACTTCTAAACTCCATACACCCCAACATCAAATTCACTATGGAGACTGAAACGGAGGGTAAATTACCTTTCCTTGACGTCTTGGTCAGGAGAAGGGCTGACGGCACCCTAGGTCATGGGGTGTATCGAAAGACAACACACACTGATCTGTATTTGCACGCAGACAGCTGCCACCACCCTTCACAGACGAATGGGGTACTTAAAACTCTAGTACATAGGGCGCGCACTATCTCTGACACAGAGAGTTTACCCCAGGAATTGGAACATCTGAGAACTGTGTTTCGAAAGAATGGGTACTCAGAGTGGCAAATCCAACGTGCTCTCCGCCCAACCACTGCAGCACAACCTGTTGAGATGGATGAAGTCACGAGGGAGGAGGTAGGCACTGCATTTATTCCATACACAGGCGCACTCTCGGGGAAAATCGCCCGCATTCTGAAGAAACACCGGGTCGGAACTGTGTTTTGTCCTCCGAATAAAACTCGTGCACTGGTGGGGAGCGCCAAAGATGACCTCGGTTTGAGGAAGGCCGGCGTGTACCAGATTCCGTGTCAATGTGGTAAGTCGTATATTGGTCAGACGATGCGTACCGTCGAGGATCGATGCCGTGAACACCAGAGGCACACTCGACTGATGTATCCGAGCAAGTCGGCGGTCGCTGAACATTGTTTGTCGGAAAATCACGCTATGGAGTATGACCGCACGAGGATTCTGGTACAGACGTCGAGATACTGGGACAGCGTTGTTAGAGAGGCCATCGAAATTCGCACCAATGACGACCTCATAAACCGTGACTGTGGCTATAATCTTAGCAAGGCTTGGGAACCAGCGATTGGGTTAATCAAGAGTAAATCGAGCAAACGCATAGTTGTGACGACCACGGCGGACAGAGCCATAACACCGACGTCATCTCAGACGCCGTCGCAATCTGTTCCACCGCGCTACCGTGGCGCGGGGCGCGGACGGCGGAGGGAGCGCGCCGCCGCCGCGACCGAACCCAGTTCCCCCTGAGCAGCCATAGCGTACGGATCTCCGTGCAGGCACGTTCACAGGAGCTCAGTCCGTCAGTTCACCTGATGATAGCGACATGTTTGATCGCCGAAATATTGTGCCCGTTGGACACTATAGACCGGCAGTACACCCGTGGATATTTTGATTATCAAATACGCCGGGAGAAACTCAAGAATCACAACTCGTAAATTGTCAAAATAATGCAGTAGACATCACACAGACCTACAAACTACTCGTAAATCACCGAAAACAATGAGGTACACTGATGTGCAGACTTGTAAACTACCCGTAAACCACTGAAATAATGCATATATAACTCGCTGTCAACACGCTCAGAATGCTTAAACGGCTGGAGATAATGTAGTGCATGAACACTCATTACACATACAAACACTTTAAAACTATCGTCAATGTATGAGAGGCTCTAAACGCACGTGCTTCAACACCCCTGCAAGCCACCACAGGACGCAAACCAGCACGAGACACCACTCTCACGCCGCTGCCGTCTACAGCAAGCAGGTGAAAGTCGCATCTATTTTCGGGTATACAGTGTTTCGAATGTTATACTGACACCACAGAACTCCAAGGCGCAATCACACTGGTCCCCATAAACGAAACGTCTCTGGGCATGTGTGTGTTTACTGTTCCTGCTGCAATGGATGTGAATACTGATGTCACAGATCACGTTATAGAAATCTGTTCCCGAGTAGCACAAGCTGCTTTCTCCCTAACGATCCTATGCGGACATGCGAGCTGTGTCTAGCCATGCACCCGTGCTTAACTTCCGAGCATGGTTGACGCATCACCATGAAATGTCCTCGTGGCAACCCACCATCTCAATGTTATATTGATGTCACATGGCAAAGTAAAATAAGAGCCAAGTCAACCTCTCGGAAATTGTATAGTGTCCCAGGGTATAGTTAAGGGTTGCTTTTGTAGAAGCTTTTATGACATCTCAGCTTGTCTGCATGGAAATTCATGTCCTAACAGAATTTGTTTACGAAAATAGCGCAGTATAACACTGAATGCATTCCTCCTGATGGTGCTAATGTGGCACCCCGTCCATCACTTATTACCCTTCCTGAAAATCATTTAGTCCTGCTTTCAACAAACATCTCCAAAATGCAAACGTTCTGACCTCTATGTAGAGGCTCCTACTTCCCAGCACGAAGGATGTCTTGTGAAATGAATCAAGCATTATGATTGGTTCTTATTGAATTTACGCGCCAAATTACTGATGCTACTGGTGTGGAAGCACCGTCTGCCTTTCTTTTTTTTCTTTCTGCAGATGAGACTTTCAGCGACAAAAAGCTATTTTGCACAGATCACCAATATTGCACCTTCAATTAAACCTTGCAAAGTGGCCTGTAGATCGTTAGATACGGAAAGACTCTTTCTCAATTACATTGCTCTGCCACTGAGGACAGGAGCTTGAATATTAGAGCGTGAAACCAATCTCCAACACAGCAGTATATCACCATGTACTGAGTCGATGTAGTAAACATACAATTCGTACCCCGTGCCGTACAAAAATTGATCCTTTTACATCATTCGTATAGCTATCTACCACCACACTCGTACATATACCGTGAAGACAGACGGCACTGCATATGCTCCTTGCAGCACTAGATATTTTCCTGCAGCTGACAGTCACAAGTCATCCACACCTGACGCATGACGAGAGTACTCTCTGCGGACCGAAGTCACTCTCAGAACTGTTCTACAAATTCGGGATCATTTACCTTGGCACAAATTCGTTACTGGTTCTGGTCCAAACGTGCTTGTGTGCTTGCTTTCTTTTCTACACTCATCTCCAGACTCTGGGATTACAAGAACACATGTATCTTCACATGGTTTGCCATAATAAAATAAAATTTTCGCTGTACTTCTCGATATCAAGCACACAGCAGTATCCTACCAATCGCTCATGCAACATAATTCTGAAGAAACAGACTGGAAATTATTTCTCTACAAATCCAAAACTTGAGTGAGGTGGAGTGTGCTGTAAACCACTGAGTAACTAAACTCTTAAAACATCTGCGGTGACTTTTACGTGAGAACTCGAAAAAAATAGCTGAGTTACTGCGACAGAACTGTGTTCTGACCAATCGACAGAAACGAAGCCTGCTCCTGCAGTACGGTAACTGGGTGAGAGATTTGGATTTTGCTACTGGATCATGGTGCTTCTCCAAACTACAAGCAGGTACTACAGAGCCACGTCCCTCAGGGCCCATTCACGCCTATTGCCCCAACATTCTGTCATCATTATTTTGTACCATCCACTAGAGGAAAATTACAAACTATAAAAGCTCAACAAACTTCATCCGATAGAGAACTCAATAAGATTTTTTACTGAATCTCTCTTTTCCCATAAATCGAAAACAAATACCACATGCATGCTGGCAATGAGCACATATGATGATCCTATTAAATATACAAGTATCGATCCACTGCACAGACCAGTTTGAAGTTTCATCACCCTCACTGTAGGAGAATGTATGTGTTTGTGTTCCAACATGTGCAAAGGAAATTACTGTGTTTAGTCGTAAGGAAGGTATGGGTTTGAGTATGTCGAGTCATAGGAATGGTAATGATATTTCTATTTCCAAATTCCACAGTCATCGGCATAGTGCATTTCTCATACTTCACTCATTGCAAATGGTGTTCAACTGAGACCGCAATTGCAATATTTAGTTCTACGTAGAGGGATAAAATATATATGATGCCAGTTTTCTTTTCTAGGACGATTCTGTCTATGTGTGCTTGGCGTGCAGCGCCAGTGACGTGTGCTAGGAATGATTCACATTTCCTGTTAACGGTATGATCCGTAGGAATAGAGAGGCCTGTTGGACTGTAGGAATTTAGCTGACTTAACCGTGTTGTCCTCTAGATGGCCAAATAGTGAACTAATACTTAGTATGTGTTGGATAGCTTTCGTGATTGCTTGGAAATTTGAGAAGATTCAATATGGACTTGTGTTTGCACTGGACCGTTCCATTGACTGGTTGTGCACATTTCCCGTCTTTATTGAGTTGAGGAAACATCGATTGTGGTGTGTGCATCTAGCAGAAGAAAGACAGGTGGAAGACACGTTTGCTGGTTCTGTAGACATGAGAAACACCTTAGCTGACTTTGTAAATTATGGGGATGATTTAGAATCTGTTACATCACTGACATTGGTATTTGCAAGTGTAAATATCAGTTACCTCTATTTTTCCAGTTTTTACATGAAGGTTTTCGCATACGTGATAAGATTTTAGTTTCTCAGTGGTTTAGAGGACACACCGCCTCACTCAAGTTTCCGGTTTGTAGAGAAATAATTTCCAGTTTATATCTTCGGAATAATGTTGTACAAGCGATTGGTAGGATAATGCTGTTTGCTAGATATCGAAAAGTACAGCGAAAATGGTATAATATTATGGTAAACCATGTGAAGGTACATGTGTTTTGGAATCCCAGAGTCTGGAGATGGGTGTGGAAAAGAAAGCAAGCAAGCAGGTCGGGACCAGAAACAGTAACGCATTTTTGCCGAGGTAAACGGGCCACAGTTTGTAGAACAGTTCTGAGAGTGACGTAAGTCCACTGCGGGCGTACTGGTCACGTTTCAGGAGTGGGTGACTTGTGACCATCGGCTGCGGTAAAATATCTAGTGCTGCAAGGAGTATATATGGTGGTGTCTGTCTCCACGGTATATGTACGAGTGTCTGGTGGTAGATAGCTATACGAATGATGTAAAAGGGGCGATTTTTGTATGGCGCTGGATACGAATTGTATGTTTACTACATTGGCTCAGTACATGGTGATATACTGCTGTGTTGGAGATTGATTTCACGCTCTAATATTCAAGCTCCTGTCCTCTTTGGCAGAGCAGTGTAATTGAGTACGATTCTTTCCATATTTGACGATCTGCAGGCCACTTTACAAGGTTTAATTGTCAGTGCAGAATATAGTGATCTGTGCAAAATAGTTTTTTGCCACTGAAGGTGTCGCCTGCAGAAAGAAAAAAAAAGAAAGGCAGACGGTGCTTCCAGATCGGGAGCATCAGTAATTCTGTGTTTAACTTCAATAAGAACCAATCATAACGCTTGATTCATTTTACAAGACATTCTACATGCAGGGACGTAGGAGCCTCTACATAAAGGTGAGAACATTCGCATTTTGGAGATGTTTGTTGAAACCAAGACTTAACGATTTCCAGGAAGGGTAACAAGTGATGGCCGAGGTGCCACGTTAGGGCCACCAGGAGGAATGCATTAGGTGTTATTTTGCACTATTTTCGTAAACAGGTTCTGTTAGGACAAGAATTTGTATGCAGACAAGCTGAGACACCATAATAGTATCTACAAAAGCAACAGTCAGCTATTTCTGGGACACTATACAGTTTCCGAGAGGTTGACTTGGCTCTTATTTAACATTGCCATGTGACATCAGTATAACAATGAAAACCTTTTAGATGGTGAGTCACCACATGGACGTTTTGCAGCAATGCGGCAGCTATGCTCGAAAGGTAAGTATGCGTGAAGAGCTAGACGCAGCTCGTATATCCCATTAGGATTGCTAGGGAGAGAGCAGCCTTTGCTATTCTGGAACGGATTTCTACAGCGTGATCTGTGACAGCAGTATCAACAGGTATTGCGACAGCAACAGTAAACACATGTGCCCAGAGGCGTTTTGCGTACGGGAACCGACGTGAGTGCATCTTGGAGTTCTGTGACGTCAGTATAACATTTGAAGAACTGTAATTGTATACCCAAAAATAGATGCAACTTTCACTTGCTTGCTGTCCACAGCAGTGGCATGAACCTGATGGCTCATGCTGGCTTGTGTATTGCGGTGGCTTGCAGGGGCGTCGCCTCATGCACGTCCTTGGAGGCTATCATAGGTTGAGGGTAGTTTGAAAGCATTTTTACGTGCAGTGAGTGTTTGTGCACTACATTATTTGCATAATTTGGAAATCTGTGCTAAGGACTACGGGACCAAATTGGTGAGGTCATAAGTTCCTATGCTTATGCACTACTTAATCTAACTTAAACTAACTTACGCTAAGGACAACACACACACTCATTCTCAAGGTAGGACTTGAACCTTCGACCTGACGAGCCACTACATTATTTCCGGCTGTTTAAGAGTTGTGAGCGTGTTGACAGAGCGTTATATATGCATTATTTCAGTGATTTACAAGTAGTTTGCAGGTCTGCACATCAGTGTACCCCCTTGTTTTCGGTGATTTTTGAGTAATTTGCAGGTTTCTACGCTGTGTACTGCATTATTTTGACAATTTATGAGTTGATTTCATATCTGCACATTAGTGTACTGCATTATTTACGAGCAGTTTGCATGTCTGTATGCTGTCTAGTGCATTATTTCGGTAATTTAGGAGTTGTTTGCGTGTCTGTAGTGCATTTAACATGCGTTATTTCGGTAATTTAGGAGTAGTTTGCTGGTCTGTAGGCTGTTGGCGTGACCCCAAGCATGTCAGAGCGTGTGCTTAGTAACAGTGTAATAAATAAACTATGTGAAACCTGTACCTAAATACGTTGTTCCAAAAATAAATAAAGTACACTCCTTCCACTCTCCAGCAGACCAGCACAGTCTGAGTCGTTTTTGCGCCATTTCCCCCCCTCCAGACTGCCATCTTGGATTACGTCACAAGAGGGACACAAGCGCCCTCCGGTGGCAGTACTGTGTACTAGATCAGTTGGACTCCAGACCTCGTGGTGGACAGACCAGGTGGCAGTACTTCATGAAATTGTTTAAATACGGACTGCCCGCAAAATAACGGATTAGGTCCATCCCATCCAGACAGGCTGAGTCCTTTTCCTGTTATTTTCCCCCCACCCCAAACCGCCATCTTGAATTATGTCACTAAAGGGATAACAGTGCCCTCTGGTGGCAGTATAGTCTACTAGGTCAGTTGGAAGCTGGACCTCATGGTGAACACAATGGTTGGAGGTACTACCTCAAATTATTTAAATAAAGACTTATGTATAGCACAGGCTGAATCCTTTTCCCTTCAGTTCCTAGGAAGAGGTGGTGGTTGGATGACCTAGGTTAATGGAGGTAGCCCAAGTGACATATTTTCCCGACATTTTCTTAGGTTAGTTGAGGTAGCCATGGTGTGTTGCATTGTCCTGACAGAATTTGAACTTCCCACCATTTTCTGAGGGAGGGGGTGGGAGGGGGTTAGGTTAGTGGAAGTAGTCCAAATGACCTGTCTCCCCACCAAATTTGCAACTTCCCGCCAAAAGCTGCTATCTTGGATAATGGTATTTGCATCATCAGCTGACACCATGAGCGCCATCTTGGGTAGCGTCATGTGCTGTTGCCACGTCTACAGGCTACCATCTTGAATGACGTCATCGCCGCCATCTTGGATACATCTGGCAACAATGTAGACTGTGGTAGCGTTCTTGTTGCCCCACTACTAAGATGTTGTCAATTAATTTTGTTGTCAATTTGCATGGGACAAGTGCAATAATTTATACAGCAGCCCATGCCTCCAAACAATGTCATATTCTTGCACTTAGATCAACGAAATAAATTGATGTTTTCTGCTTCATTTGGTACCCTGACTCAATAAATGTTGTTAAAGAGAAGAGTTGATCAGCACAGCTCCATCCTGGCCGGAATCCAACTTGCTCAATAGGATGGTTGTGAAAGATTCCTGGACTAATCCGATTGTATACCACTTTCCAAGGAGCTTATAAATAGTGCTCAGTACTGCTATTGGGCGATGGTTCTTAGGCTGGTCTGGTGTCTTGCTGGGCTTGAGTGGTGCTATGATTTTTTATTGCTTTATTTTTTGTGGGACTGAGATAGATATCATAATGTCAAAGAAGAAATCCGCAAGCCATCTTTTTGCGTACTTCCCACTATGCACAAGCAATTCTGGGTTGATTCCGTCACTTACGGCTGCCTTTCCGGGTTTTAGAGTTTTAAGAGCAGCAGAAATTTCATGTATAGAGTGAGTTCTTGAGAAGTCAGATTGTTCATACCTTTTTTTTTTTTTTTTTTTTTTTTTTTTTTTTTTTTTTTTTTAGCAATGTAAGTTTGCGTCAGGTGTATCTTATACGAATTTTATCCATTGGTGCTCTTGGTGTGGACAGTAAATGTCACGCAAGCAGAGGCGCCAGGTAATCTCAAAAATCTCCTAGCTAAAATGAACATTTCAGAAGAGCAGACCGTACCAGGACTAAAAATAAATTACGTTTGTTGGAGAGATCTCTAATACAACGTATCACAAAAACTGCGTATTATTGTAATAGGCAAGTGCAATTACGGAAAACACATAATATGGCATGTTAGCTTCGCACAAGTGCGAATACAAATGTGATTGTTGGCTATTGTTACTTAAAACGAAGATGAAAAAAGATCCTTTTTTCTTCCGTTTCGTAATTTGAATGGATAACCACACGCCCACGGTGAATACATGCAACCGAAATAATTATTATTCATCTTAGGATGTCCTGAAGGTTTTACCGCCCATGCATCATTATTTGACTTTTAATTATGAGATCGTACAAAGGGTGATATGTTTGTGACAATTCTTCTTGCGGCATTCCCTTGAAACGGCATACTGCAAGTTGTAATACAAAAAAGCAAACTCGACGATACCAGCGTGGTGTCTGTCGCATCGAGTGTCATGTTGGTTTGACGTCACTTCTCATCAGCGGCTGCTAGAAGGGGTAAGCGTGGGGATAATGGGTGAGGAGCTGCGCAGGCTTCAACGTTTGCTGAAAAACGTGGTGGACATTTTAGAAATCTCCATCTAAGATACACCTTGTGCTTTTCAGATGGAAAGAGGTTGATGTAACATAACAAAGAGATAGAGAATTACACGAGACAAACATTAGTGCTTTTCATTAATAACATAGCTTGATTCATTCCCATTTTCTCCCTTACTTGAATTTCATCCAGTTTAATCTTGGTACCACCGAGAAGAGGAGTGGAATACATGTTAGCGCCTTTAGCATTGAGAAACAGCTGAAATCGTTAAAAATCAACATAGCTCTGGGGCCTGATGGAATCGCTGTCAGACTCTATAAAGAATTTGCGGTTAAGTTAGCCCCTCTTTAAACTATAATGTGTCTTAGATCCCTCACACAAACAACCGTGTCAAGTAGTTGGAAGAAAGCAAAGGTCACACCAGTCTACAAGAAGGGTAGCAGAAGTGATCCACAATACTATTGTCCGATGTTCATAAATAGATTGTTGCACGCTCTTAGAACATACTCTGAGTCCAAACATAATGAGGTATCTCGAACAGAATCACCTCCTCCACGTCACCAGCATGGATTCCGAAAACATTGCTCATGAGAAACAGAACTCGCACTTTTCAAATATGACATACTGAAAGCTTTGCATCAAGGCAGTCAAGTATATGCAGAATTTCTGGATTTCCGATAAGTATTTGACTCAGTACCATATCTGTGCTTATTATTAAAAGTAACGATCGTGTGGGGTTTCGAGGGAAATTTATGACTGGAGTGAGAAATTTTTTTGGTAGGGAGGATGCAGCAGTTTACCTTGGATGGAGAGTAATCGGCAGACGTAGGGGTAATTTCGTGTGTGCACCAGGGAAGTGTGTTGGGACCCCTGCTGCTCATTTTGTATATTAATGACTTTGTGGGCTTTCGCTGATCATGCTATTACCTATAATGAATTCCTGTCTAAAACAAGCTGCATAAATATTCAGTTAGATCTTGGTAAGATTTCAAAATGGTGCAAAAATTGGCAACGTGCTGTAAATGTTCAGAAATGTGAAATCTTGCTCTTTAAAAAACCAAAAATATGTAGTACACTATGTATTCAATGTCAGAAAGTTACAGTTGGAATTGGTCAACTCATACAAATACGTAGGTGTAACACCTTGTCGGGATATGAAACGGAAGGATCCCATAGACTCAGTCGTGGTAGAATACTAGGGAAATGCAAATCAGTCTACAAAGGAGATCACCTACAAATTACTCGTGTGGCCCATCCTAGAATATTGCTCAAGTGTGTGGGAACCATTTGAGATGGGGCTAACAGGGGATGTTGAACGTATACAAAGAAGGGCGACACGAATGGTCACAGGTTTGTTTGATCCTAGGGAGAGTGTCTCAGAAGTGCTGAAGAAACTTAACTTGCAGACTTTTGAAGACAGACACAGCCTATTCTGAGAGAGCCTAATTACAAAGTTTCAAGAACTAGCTGTAAATTATGGCTCTAGGAATATACTACAACCACCTAAATATCGCTCGTGTAGGTATAATAAGAACAAGATTTGGTTAATTACAGACCACATGGAGGTTTATAAATGGTCATTTTTCCCACGCTCAATACGTGGCAGGTATGGGAAAAATTCTAGCAACTGGTAGAACGGAGTGTACCCTTTGCTATGCGCTTCACAGTGTTTTGCTGAGTATAGATGTGGATGTAGTAGGCTGGTGCCGTTAACTCAATCCGAATGTTCTAAGATCGTTCTGAAATCTACTATCGGTATAGGGAGCACCCATGTTGTCTCACAGGATTTCAAGTAATTTGATCCAGTTATCCACTGTACAGTCATGAAATTTCTCTAAAAATTTCTTGAAACTGGCTCTGTCATGGACAAATCAAAAGCCGAAAGTTGGACGCCCAAGAACTGCCACAGATGAAAAAAAAGACATCACCCACTGTTCTGGCATCGTTCAGTAAAGATCCAGAGTGAAGTACTCGTTGCAGGAAACTGGGGTCAGCCGGACATCAGTACTGAGTATTCTGGCCGCACGTAAATGGTCATAGTGGTCTACTGGAGTTGTAGTCACTTCCCCCAGATTTAAATCTCGTAGATTCCTATCCATGGGGCATGTGTGGACAACTGCGTATGTAGTGAAGGACAGAAGGCTTACACACTATAGGGAACAAGTTGTGGATACTTGTGTTCGCATTCCAGTACATGTTTCGCTTAGAGTCCATGAGGGAGAGGTGAAGCAGATGACAAGAGCCTTACATTGTGCTGGACAACACGTCGAACACATCTGTAGCCTTTACGGGTCATCACCAGAATTCGCTTTGTTCTGAACAAAATCCGACCTAGCTCGAAAATGAATGACGACACCCTGAAATAAAAGAAACTATTGCTTTTCTTGTGTGATTCTCTATCTGTGTGGTAGGTCACATGACCACTTGCCACCTGAAAATTACGAGTTGCAGCCAAGACGGTGATTTCCAAAACGACCGTCATTTTGGTAATAGACATTCACCCCTTCTACCATCTCACAGTACTTAAAATTTCCACCTGTTTCTGTTTTACAAGTGTTTTCCACGCTTATGGACAACAGTGTGTTTCAGACAAGACCAGCTTTTTGCCCATGACTTCACATGTGTATGTGTATGTCATATATTTCACATACATACGGGGTGAGGCACCTAAGACAGCCCACCCCAAATACATCGAGACTGAATAAATATAACGAGGACCGGTTTTCGCCAAGCTAAAATTGACAATATGGCGACATTCATGACGTTTGCAAGTAATTTTTGTCGTTTATAGTCGTCAAATTACAACTACTTTAGTTCTTTTTTTAATGGAGCCAAGTATATGGCGGCGTTTGGAAGGAGGTTCTACGGAAGTTTCAACGACACAACATGTTTGGCGCTTGATCAAATACAGAGTCCACCAGAAAAATGTATACACTCTTTGTCAGACTGTATCGAGATATCGAAATTGTCGCTCGATTTGAGTTACGAGTGTGTTATAGAATGGTCTTTGGCTCAACAGATGTTAGTACTTTCATCACGATATTGAGAAAACAAGATGGCTAGAGCACGCTTGACATTCGACCATCTGAAATGTATTGTGAAGTGGTTTTTCAAGTTTGATAATGCTGGTGAAGTGCAACGTCAGTGGAGGCGGGAGGTTGAAACAGAATCACCAGCCCACCTAACAACTAAACGCATCATTGATAAGTTTGAATTGCATGGAACGATTTGGAATATTCACAAAGGAAGATCAGGAAGACAGCGTACAGCTCTAAGTCCTGCTTCGTCGGCTATCGTGTTGGAAATGTTTATTAATTCTCCACAGAAGTCTGCTATGCAATGTGCACGTGAATTGGGAGTTAGGAGTACAGGTGTACGAGGAATTCTGAAAGCTGCACGCTAATGACGACGATTCTGACTGCCGTATGCAATTTTGTGAATGGTATCAGCAAATGGTAACTGATGACGGACAATTTGTGACGAAAGCAGTGTGGAGTGACAAGGCACAATTTAAACTTAATGGAACCATGAATCGGCGTAATAGTGTGTACTGGTCACCGGAAAGTCTGCTGTTTTTGTGGATAAAGCAGTCAATCTACCAGGGTTTCATGTGTGGTGTGGACTATCATGTAGGAGCTTAGTAGGGCCTTTTTCTTTGACGCCCCTGTCTCTGGAAAAATGTACCTGGATATGTTACACACATCAATTTTGTCAGGTATACGCGCGCTTTATGGATCTGATGAAGAACCTATCAAAAGGACGTGACGCCACCCACTACCACCTAGCTGTACGAGCTTTCCTGGAAGACAATTTTCCAGAGCATTGGACTGGACGAAGAGGGCCCATTTAGTTCCCTCCACGGTCGCCAGATCTAACACCTATGGACTTTTACTTGTGGGAAACTGTGAAAGATAACGTCTATCGACGTAAGCCACGCACGCTGGAGGAACTTCGCCAGGAGATTACAGCAACATGTGCAGCGATCTCCTCCGTTACATTGACTGACGTAGTTGCGGCGAACGCTCGTCGTTTTGTTGCCTGTATAGCGGCCAACGGTGAACATTTTGAACATTTAAAGTAAGCATGTGCTAAACTGAAAGTTGAACAACACGTGTGATCAATTATCAAATGCCGGCCGTTGTGTCCGAGCGGTTCTAGACGCTTCAGTCAGGAACCGCGCCACCGCTACGGTCACAGGTTCGAATCCTGCCTCGGGCATGGATGTGTGTGATGTCCTTAGGTTAGTTAGGTTTAAGTAGTTCTAAGTTCTAGGGGACTGTTGACCTCAGATGTTAAGTCCCATAGTGCTCCGAGCCATTTGAACCAATTATCAAATGTAAAATAAACACATAAGTAATACCTCTCGTTCCTTAAAGTGTGTATACCTTTTTCTGGCGGACTCTGCATTATCAAGATAACAGCGTCGTAAACCACCGTCGCACCGACAGGATAAGACGTTCCACGAAAGTCTACCCTATTATAACAAATGTAAGCAGACAAGTAACTCAGGTGTGGTTCTAGCCTTTAAATGTGCTCTTGAAGCAAATAAGTCGGTGTTGTGCGGTTTTAGAAATAAGATAACTAGCTCCTAAAGCTATTGAGACATTCACAACACACATGACAGTCGAAAATGAAAATATCGTTTATGGCAAATGTCGCTAAACCATGAGGAACAGTCAAATGAAAACCAAACACCTACCACAACAGGACCTTGGAACTGTTCCATTCAAAAGTAGTCAGCACGCGTGTAAAGATATTTATGTCACTGAGATACGAGACGATCCATTCCTGTTTGGTAGAACGCTGACGGCCGCTGCACAGCTGCACCCGCTCTTGCGCTTTGTCGTCCAAGTGAAACCGAAGTCGAAGCATGTCTTACTTCATGTCTCCAAAGATTTTAAGATCACACGGTGAAAGATCCGGGCCATACGAAGGATGCTGCAGTGTTTCCCACTGAAGCGTACCCTCCGTAAGGTTGGCAGTGGGGGTGCCGGGTTTATCGTGAAACGGGATGATTCCATCCGACAGCATTACTGGGTGTTTTGACTTTATGGCGCGTCGCTGTTTATGCGAAGTGTCTTCTGCGCATTGATTCTGATTCCACACTCTCGGAATTTGACGAGCTGAGGGCCCCTGCAGATGAAGAAGAGCGTAACCTTACGTGGCGCCACCATTTTGAGCCCGAGGGCAAACGGCGAAGCCAACAATGAAAATATCCCACATCTGACTCGCCATGATGACATCCTTCTTCGACTGCAGAGGACCTCTGCTCGTCGAAGTCAAAATGCCCAGGAATGTTGTCAGATGAAATCTTCCCTACTTCCCTGCGCCAATATTGCGAATCGGACGAAGGCTACACTTCAGCGATTTATTTGGAAAACACTGCATCATTCTCAGTGTAGTTCGGATAGCTCACCGTTTGATTTTCACATCTTTGGCGACATAACGAAGATACGCGTGGACGTCGGTTTCAGTCGGACGAGGAAGTGCAACAGTAAGTGCAGATGTGGATCCGTGAGCGACCGGCTACCTTCTACGAAACAGAAATTAATCTTGTCCCCCATTGAGATAAATGTCTTAACGCGTGTGGTGATTGGGTTTGAATGGAACCATTCCATTGCCCTGTTTTGGCGGGTCTTCGGTTTTCATTTCACTGACCCCAATATTAGTGCTGCAGTGGAGTTGTGTCCTGAAGAGTATCCAGATTTTCCCATGTACTCACAATCTGTCTTTGCAGAACATCATAAAAAAGTTGTAGAAACTGATAATGTGGAAAACAAAACACGCCAAGAAAAAATAAGAGAAAATGATGAAAGAAATGAAACTAAGATTTTAGCAGTAGTAACATACAATGCAAATGTTATTGAGAAACGTCTTCAAAGTACGAGAGGAATCAACCAAACGAGTTTTCTACGAACACCAGAGTGCTATCGCATTTCACCCTCTTCACAGCTTTATGACAATGACTTCCAAAATTGGTTATAGTTCTTCGAATGTTATCTATGAAAAGTGCAAAGTCATGCTGAATATCTATGTACAATTTGGTTCAGTTAAGAAACACTGTTTACAAACCATTGGTAAATTAATATTTGCAGTACGCTCTAACCGTCAGTTGAAAATCCACGGGGACTGGAGGAAGTGGATTAAAATAATGTTTTGGTTTATCAACTTTTGGTGCGTGTTTTTCAAGACCCTCGTCATTGGCCCCTGTATTATGGTGGGAATCTAAATTCACTCAGGTATCTCGGGTTCCTAAGATATGCTGTTGCTGCTGTTCTGTGAAGATATTCCACTGGACCTAAGACAGTCAGTGTGGCACCAACACGACACATGTCCCTTCCGTTCTGTCCATGTAATGACAGACCCTCTTAAGGGAACATTTTAAGAGCTTTGGAACGGTCGTTCAGGAAACGGAAAATTGTTTTCACATTCACCAAACGTGATACTGCTATAATTTTACCATTGGTGAAAATTGAAACAAAAGTTTTATTGGGAAACATCGACGATTTCCGAAGGCATGAAATGCCTTATAACTCAGGCCTGTGCGGTCGTTTACTCCAGATGAAATTCAACGTGCAGTATTGCTTCTCCAGAATCACAGTATAATGTGTAGCACTGCTCAAGGTCAACACTGGATATGACAGCCGTACCTGAGTTACGTGTTTAGTGTAATAGGATAGACATTTGTGGAACCTTTTCTCCCGACGGAGAGGCAGTGATTTACAATGCTGCTGTTATGTTGATACTGTTTGATCAAGTCCCAAGCATGCTATGTCGTTGAAGATCCCCTAGAACCTTTTTTCAAATAGCAAAGAAAAATGTATATAGTTCCATTAGAAAAAAAACAAAATCGGTCTCTTAATTCAGCGACTATAAACGATAAAAATTACTTGCAAACTTCATAAAAGTCGCTGTACTTTGCGCAGTAACTTGGCGTAAATTCCGGACGTGTTTGGGGTGGCCTGTCTTGCTGCCTCATCCTGTATTCACAGCAAAATTCCGCCATCTTACGATTTTGCCCGGCGAAGAAATAAGCAAAAAGCCGTGGATAATGGTTTATCTTTTTAGTACCTTGTAATTTTTTAATGAACTAAGTATTTTATCTCAACTAGTCATACTCACTCACATTCCTTCTTCAAAAAAATGTTTATCGCTAGAGCCTGAGCTTAAATGGGAATCCGAGTAGCTCTGAAAGTAACATTTATTTCATCTTACCCCCATCTTCAGCCATAGAGACACTAGGATATCTTATTGTCACTGTAATTTTTTCGTAATAGCTAGTGTTACACATGCTAGAAATTTCTTCAGACATTACAGAGGGATACTGGTGTGCCACCTCTTTACACCCGATCCCCACCACATCACTACGGATGAAACGTCATTGGGACTGTCACCAACGAGCCTAAAGGCCCCGGTAACTGTGGCTTCGATACTAATATCTGTCGTTATCGAACATTTTAAAATGTCAGGGTTCTCAGCGCCAACCCCCCTCCCCCCCTTATAGCTACTAGCGGTATATTAACCTTACCGTATTTTTGTACAAATAATCATGGGAATAATACAAATAATGAGTCATCTGCATATAGAATTTTACTGAAACTGCTGCAGATGTTCTTCAGCTACACCTCTATGTCACCCTCCTTCTATCCCCATCCCCACTCCTCTCGGAGGTAGGTGATTCTTACCACAACAGTGCTTCTTTACAGATAGTGAGCAGTAAGTGTACGGAGTTTGATTGAAATCGATCCGTTGGTTTAGAAGGCGATTTGGAACGTGCGAACATAAATTTTTGTAAACGTATGGCTTCTATAAGACTGGATGCACACGTGCATGTGACTGTCGTGTGCTCGTAACACCAGAAAGTTTCAGTGAAGACACGACGACATCGCACCGATAATCATGCAATAGTACTACAATTGGAAGGAAGGCAGTATGGACGTGGGCACACGAGCCGGACGCGGTAGTCGAGAGGTTCTAGGCGCTTCAGTTCGGAACCGCGCGACTGCTACGGTCGCAGGTTCGAATCCTGCCTCGGGCATGGATGTGTGTGATGTCCTTAGATTAGTTAGGTTTAAGTAGTTCTAAGTTCTAGGGGACTGATGACCACAGAGGTTAAGTCCAATAGTGCTCAGAGCCACTTGAACCATTTTTGGGCACAAGAAAGCAGTGTTCGCTTACACAGGAGGAGATTTTCGACTCCCCACCTCGTAAGTTCACAACTGCTGAGAGGAGCGTTCATGGTCTGCTTGTAAATTTAAGAGAAGAGGTAAATATCAAATATATCCTAAAAAACCACGCGCCTTTCTTTTTAATCTTATCAAGATACTCCTTAAAAGATGTGTCTCATTTTTCAGAGTGTTCCTTCACTTGATCTTCAGATAATTCCGCATCAACATAGACTGCATGCTTGACAGGTTAACGGTAGATGTTGCTGGGCGTGCGAACACGTGTGTAGTGCTCAGTTGCACAACGGCTGCTGCTTCGCGACGGCCGCTGCCTAAGTGTGCGTGGCTCTGTTGTTTCACAAGTACTGGCAAAACATACTCATCTCGTCATCTTCATCATTTTCACTTCGTACATTAGGCATTCTGTTTTGATTTGTCCGTTACGGTGGCAGTCGCTTCCTTCCTTGACTTTGACTTCTTCCCCCAACTGGGAACGTAATCTTCCTCCATTCATTCGTTCGACATGTTCATTCCAGTGACTCCTATTATCTTATAAACTGACGGAAAAAAATCGCAACACCAAAAAGAAATTAATGGAGGGTAATGGAATTTCGGTAGTACATTTATCTAGATACCACATTTAAGTGATTAACAATTGTAAGTAGGCTGTTTAGGTTTTTATATTGGTAACGCCACGTAGCGCTGTGTATGAAAATCACTGGCTGTGCTGTGTGCAGTCTGTGGCTGGTTTGCTGGTTTGCATTGCTGTTGGCTATTGTAGTGTTGGGCAGCTGGATGTTAACAGCGCGTAACGTTGCGCAGTTGGAGGTGAGCCGCCAGCAGTGGTGGATGTGGGGAAGTGAGATGGCGGATTTTTTAGAATCGATAATCTGGAGGTGTGTGCATCAGAAACAGTACATTTGTAATAATGGATGTCATGAACTGCTATATATATATATATATATATATATATATATATATATATATATATATATATATATATATATATATATATATATATATATATATATATTATGACTATTAAGGTAACTACATTGTTTGTTCTCTATCAAAATCTTTCTTTTGCTAACTGTGTCTAACAGTAGTTAGTGCCTTCAGTAGTTTGAATCTTTTATTTAGCTGGCAGTAGTGGCGCTCGCTGTATTGCAGTAGTTCTAGTGACGAAGATTTTTGTGAAGTAAGTGATTTGTGAAACGTATAGGTTAGTCAGGGCCATTCTTTTGTAGGCATTTCTGAAAGTCAGATTGCGTTGCGCTAAAAATATTGTGTGTCAGTTTAAGCACAGTCTTGTATAATTGTTCAAAGGGGACGTTACACAATTTAAGATGGCAGGCTAATGTAAGCACGAGATAAATCATTGCAAATGTGAACTGCTGGGACGTTAATAATAGGTGTAAGCGTCAGAATGTTGAATGCGAGCGTGTAAACGTCATGCATTGTGTCGTACGGTTGCCGAATGTCAGTTTGCGTTCCATGCCTGTTGAACTTGGTCGGTCAATAAAGGGGCGGTTAATACCGGTTAAGGCAACATGCCGACGCTCTGTAGGTCATGTTGGGTTACAACAGCGGCATGTGGGCGAGCGTTATGCTTTTGGTAAACACTCTCTGGAAAGCTGTTCATGAATGGCAGCATAACAGGTCGAATCACCAGACTGACGTACAGATTTGCAGTCTGTGTACTTGAGATAACCATGAGAGTACTCCTGCTGTCATACGAAATCTCACTCCACACCATAACTCCAACTGTAGGTTCAGTGCGTGTAGCATGCAGACAGGTTGGTTACAGACTCTCACGTGGCCTCCGCCTAACCAACACACGGGCATCACTGGAACCGAGGCAGAATCAGTTTTCATCATGAAACACAACAGACCCAGACTGTGCCCTCCAACACACAAATGAGGTCGGAAAAGGCGGTGGTTTGGGGTCAGTGGAATGCTCGCCACTTGAAATAACCAAATTGTAACAGTCCGTTGTGTGACTGTGGTGCCAACTGCTGCTCAAACTGGTGCTGTAGCTGCAGTACGGTGCGCCAGACATACGCCGAAAACAATGGTCTGCAGTGCGACGTGGCCGTCCGGAGCCGAGTCTTCTTGTGACCGTACATATCGTGACCACTGCTGCCAGCAGTCATGTACGGTGGCTATATCCCTGCCAAGTGTCGCAGAATATCCAACTTCTCGTAGAGATCTATTACACGACCTCGTTCAAACAGCGAGGAACTGACAACGGCGTCTTTGTCACCTTAAACGCATTTTCGACTAACATCAGCTCACCGCGTACAGTCTCAAAGGTAGCTAAACTCACGGCCGTTACAGCGTGTATTCAAATCAAACCTGTCTGTATCCTCACAGTGGCGCTACTAGTGCCACTCTTATACACCTGGCTCGAGATTTGAATAATCAGATGTGGAAACACGGCTACCAACTTTCGTTTATGTCGCACAACTCCTTCTTGGTGTTGCGATTTTTTTCCGTCAGTGAATATTAATATATATTCGGTTCTTCCTGAACATGTGAGTTTAGAAATGTTAGCTTTTGTGCATCCGTTTACGGCCCTTAGAAATCTCATCTCTGTTTCTCGTACGCAACTTTCTTGATATTTATTTTTAACCCACAATTCATTACCATAAACCAGTACTGGGACTACTATTGTCTTCTAAATTGTCGCTCTTGATCCTTCCTCGTTTTATTTTTTAGTCATTTATTTATTGTTCCACATATATTCCCAAAGTTTGCTAATTTCTAGTCAATGTCTTCTCATATTGATATGTTGTTGTGGTCTTCAGTCCTGAGACTGGTTTGATGCAGCTCTCCATGCTACTCTATCCTGCGCAAGCTTCTTCATCTCCCAGTACCTACTGCAATTTACATACTTCTGAATCTGCTTAGTGTATTCATCTCTTGGTCTCCCTCTACGATTTTTACCCTCCACGCTGCCCTCCAATGCTAAATTTGTGATCCCTTGATGCCTCAGAACATGTCCTACCAACCGATCCCTTCTTCTGGTCAAGTTGTGCCACAAACTTCTCTTCTCCCCAATCCTATTCAATACTCCCTCATTAGTTATGTAATCTACCCGTCTAATCTTCAGCATTCTTCTGTAGCACCACATTTCGAAAGCTTCTATTCTCTTCTTGTCCAAACTATTTATCGTCCATGTTTCACTTCCATACATGGCTACACTCCATACAAATACTTTCAGAAATGTCTTCCTGACACTCGATGTTAACATATTTCTCTTCTTTAGAAACGCTTTCTCTACTTCGACCATCATTAGTTATTTTGCTCCCCAAATAGCAAAACTCCTTTACTACTTTAAGTGTCTCATTTCCTAATCTAATTTCTTCAGCATCACCCGACTTAATTCGACTACATTCCATTACCCTCGTTTTGCTTTTGTTGATGTTCATCTTATATCCTCCTTTCAAGACACTATCCATTCCATTCAACTGCTCTTCCAAGTCCTTTGCTGTCTCTGAGAGAATTACGATGTCATCGGCGAACCTCAAAGTTTTTATTTCTTCTCCATGGATTTTAATACCTACTCCAAATTGTTCTTTCGTTTCCTTTACTGCTTGCTCAATATACAGATTGAATAACATCGGGGAGAGGCTACAACCCTGTCTCACTCCCTTCCCAACCACTGCTTCCCTTTCATGCCCCTCGACTCTTATAACTGCCGTCTGGTTTATGTACAAATTGTAAATAGCCTTTCACTCCCTGTATTATACCCCTGCCACCTTCAGAATTTGAAAAAGAGTATTCCAAACAACATTGTCAAAAGCTTTCTCTAAGTCTACAAATGCTAGAAACGTAGGTTTGCCCTTCCTTAATCTAGCTTCCAATATAAGTCGTAAGGTCAGTATTGCCTCACGTGTTACAGTATTCCTACGGAATCCAAACTGATCTTCCCCGAGGTCGGCTTCTACTAGTTTTTCCATTTATCTGTAAAGAATGCGTGTCAGTATTTTGCAGCTGTGACTTATTAAACTGATAGTTCGGTAATTTTCAGATCTGTCACCACCTGCTTTCTTTGGCATTGGAATTATTATATTCTTCTTGAAGTCTGAGGGTATTTCGCCTGTCTCATACATCTTGCTCTCCAGATGGTAGAGTTTTGTCAGGACTGGCTCTCCCGAGGCCGTCCGTAGTTCCAATGGAATGTTGTCTACTCCGGGGGCCTTGTTTCGACTCAGGTCTTTCAGTGCTCTGTTAAACTCTACACGCAATATCGTATCTCCCATTTCATCTTCGTATACATCCTCTTCCAATTCCATAATATTGTCCTGAAGTACATCGCCTTTGTGTAGACCCTCTATATACTCCTTCCACCTTTCTGCTTTCTCTTCTTTGCATAGAACTGAGTTTCCATGTGAGCTCTTGATGTTCATTCAAGTAGTTCTCCTATCTCCAAAGGTCTCTTTAATTTCCTCTAGGCAGTATCCATCTTGCCCCTAGTGAGATAAGCCTCGATATCCTTACATTTGTCCTCTAGCCATCCCTGCTTAGCCATTTTGCACTTCCTGTCGATCTCATTTTTGAGACGTCTGTATTCCTTTTTGCCTGCTTCATTTACTGCATTTTTATATTTTCTCCTTTCATCAATTAAATTCAATATTTCTTCTGTTACCCAAGGATTTCTACTAGCCCTTGTCTTTTTACCTACTTGAACCTCTGCTGCCTTCAGTGCTTCATCCCTGAAAGCTACCCATTCTTCTTCTACTGTATTTCTTTCCCTTATCCCTGTCAATTGCTCCCTTATGCTCTCCCTGAAACTCTGTACAAGCTCTGGTTCTTTTAGTTTATCCATGTCCCATCTCCTTAAACTTCCACCTTTTTGCAATTTCTTCAGTTTTAATCTACAGGTCATAACCAATAGATTGTGGTCCGAGTCCACATCTGCCCCTGGAAATGTCTTACAATTTAAAACCTGGTTCCTAAATCTCTGTCTTACCATTATATAATCTATCTGATACCTTTTAGTATCTCCAGACTTCTTCCATGTATACAGCCTTCTTTTATGATTCTTGAACCAAGTGTTAGCTATGATTAAGTTATGCTCTGTGCAAAATTCTACCAGGCGTCTTCCTCTTTCATTTCTTTGCCCCAGTCCATATTCACCTACTACGTTTCCTTCTCTTCCTTTTCCTACTACCGAATTCCAGTCACGCATGACTATTAAATTTTCATCTCCCTTCACTATCTGAATAATTTCTTTTATTTGATCATACATTTCTTCAATTTCTTCGTCATCTGCAGAGCTAGTTGGCATATAAACTTGTCCTACTGTAGTAGGTGTGGGCTTCGTATCTATCTTGGCCACAATAATGCGTTCACTATGCTGTTTGTAGTAGCTTACCCACATTCCTATTTTCCTATTCATTATTAAAGCTACTCCTGCATTACCCCTATTTGATTTTGTGTTTATAGCCCTGGAGTCACCTGACCAAAAGTCTTGTTCCTCCTGCACCCGAACTTCACTAATTCCCACTATATCTAACTTTAACCTATCCAATTCCCGTTTTAAATTTTCTAACCTACCTTCCCGATTAAGGGATCTGACATTCCACGCTCCGATCCGTAGTACGCCAGTTTTCTGTCTCATATTGATATGAGTAATCGGAAATTCATTAACTAAAATGTTTGACCTGATATGAGTCATCGTAAATTAAATAACTAAAATGTTTGACCTTTTCTATTTTTCTATCATTCATCACAATTTTTGTCCATAGAGGAGGTTTTCATTTAAAAGCCACTGATTTAGTCTTCTTTTCTGAAATTGTCAAACGCTAGTCCTCATAAATCTTACGTAATAAATGGGCTACTTGAGTCTATGTAGATGCAAAAGTATTAACCATATGGGTACCAGCTGGTGTCATGACTTGCCGTTAGGCACCTGTAGTGGTATGACGCCGTCAGAGTCTATATACAGGGAGAGTGTGGGAGCCATATTTATTAGACAGGTCCCTCTCGAATAGTATGTTCGAAGTGTTTCTCTTAGTTAGATTATTGTTTTGAAGACTTTTGTAAAGTTTCAGGAGGCAAGTGAATTATTTACAGATTTGTTTCTGCACTCTCTATGTGTTTTCACTTTGCTTGGACAGCTTTTTGGGAGCTTAAGTAAGAGTGCAAATGAGTAAGTACTTTGTGAAGAAATCAGTTTGGTTTTGAAGTAAGCATGATAGCGGAAGGATCTCACTGGCGCTCAGCGCCGAGATTATCAGTGAGCGTGATAGAGGTTCTAAATACATACATTCATCTATGTTTATTTGACCACTGTTGTTATTTCTTGACTTTTGACGCGGATAAATTGTTAGCGAATGCTTTTAGCATTTGCAGTTGGGTGATTCTGCACTATTCACAGTAAATAAGTGTCCACTTGAAGATTTTTTGCTGAACAATTCGTTGTGGCAAACTGTTTCCGTCTGAGGCGTACCAAGTCTGCAGAGTTATTGTCTGAATTGAGACAGTAACGTTTGTTGTGGGTAGAAGTAGGTTTCTTGTTATATTTATTCGTTACTGCAATACATTTAACATTCCCTGATCTCGGTAATATTGCTTATTGGTGAAGTTACCCATGAAAAGCATTTAGTGTGTAAGAACGTCTTACGAAAACCTTTAGTCACGTCTTCGAACATTTTTGCGCTTCAGAAGCGAACGACTGCTTATGATCGGACGTAATGTGCGTTTCATTTTAAACTTTTTAGACTTGAGATGGAAAACAAATGCTACAGCGCCTATTTGTTGTGTACGCATTTGTTAGAGCGTTTATTTTTCGCCAAAACGAGCTTCAAAGCACAAATATCTAGGTGCCGAATAATTTTTGCATTTACTGTATGAAATTGTGCTGTAATTGGACTACTAGGTGTGTGTATTATTTGATTCAGTAAGCATCCAATCGTTCGAAAAACGTTTACAAGAGGTTTTCCGCAATTTCAACTTCTGTTTTTTGTCTTAGTGACAGATGTATTTTTAAGGACTTAGAATTCCACAGTTTCCAGTTCGAGCGTTCCTCCCGAAGTTCATGAGAAATATGGCTGCGGTAGCGGCTTTGCCCACTCTCTCCCTGCCTACAGGATCTTTAGGCGACGTAGGGTTGAAACAAAAGCACGAGTGTGCATTACAGTAGCAGACAGTCAACAGGCTCTGGAAAAAGTGAACGCAGCTTTACTCGTAGAGCTGATTTATCAAAACAACAGCAACACTGCTGCTGCTCTTCGACACATTAAATGGATAGGATGAGGTCCTCATTTCGCTCCGGAATTGAAGAAGATGATTCGGGAGTTCGAAATAACTCGCGATTTTGCAATTGCTCCTGGGAAGAGTAGATGACCAGTTGCGCGACAAAGTACTGAAGAAGTTACTGTTGCCGTGGGTCAGGATGCTGGACGCAATGTGCGATCTTCGAGGAGCGCATCAGCTGTGTCACTACAGCTGTACATTCCAGGGTCCACAGTTGGAAAAGTGCTGCGAACTGTTGTGAAATGGTATCAATGCTGCGGTTCCAGACTGTCGTAGCCGCAGGTGGTCGTCAACTGAGCATCGCTTTTAACCTCGAACGTAAACACGGTACGCAGTTAGCAAATGTTATCCTCTCTTGTGGAAATTAAAATGTGTTTCTTTCAGTGGGTTATTCGTTACTTCTCTCCCGCATGTCCTTGCAGCTGTTTCACATAGTACGCTCACTCGTTTCGTTGTGGGGCCCACTCAAGCAGCGAAAGTTTACTTATAACCACCTTGTATATTAATAAACGCCGGTCAATCGATCCTCAATGTTTTCGATCTACCTGCAGTAAAACATCAGAATCAGGCAAGTCGTTTTAATTGTATACTTCTTTGGTACTAACTCTATTTGCAACACATTTTACAGATCCACACATACCACCGAATGTACCTGCAAAAATTGTATCACTGTATGACACAAAATTCAGGAGGTATGATGTCATAAACAGTGAGACGCGTGGAAAATTAGGTTTTGCTTGGGATGGAGAGCAAACTATCCAGATTGTACTCATCCAGTGTTCGATAATGAGGGCACTTAACGACTTCCAACAAACTTTAAAAATAATTTCAAACCTTTTCCAAACTTCTGTATGTCCATCTTTGCAAGAGATGGTTCGGGACCTGGGCTGTTCAGTGTAAAACGTCAAATCAAACAACTTTCAGCTGTCTAATTTCCAAATTGTTATTTTATTGGGCTACCACTTTCGGTTATAAATTACACCATCTTCAGGCCCCCTCATCGACGTGAAGCATGATTTCAACTTCGTTTGCGGTCAAAATAGGAGCCAGAATACTAAGACTACTATCTGATACAGTGATAGCTTCTAACATCATCAGCTGACTGTTAGACGAACATGTTTGAAGTAAACGCTGTCTCAAAATGTTCAAATGGCTCTAAGCACTATAGGACTTAACATCTGAGCTCATCAGTCCCCTAGACTTAAAACTGCTTAAACCTAACTAACTTAAGGACATCACACACATCCATGCCCGAGGCAGGATTCGGACTTGCGGCCGTAGCAGCAGCGTGGTTCCGGACTGAAGCTCCTAGAACCGCTCGGCCGTTGAGGCAATCGCTAGTAGGTGATGTTTGAAATGATGCCTGTCTCAAAAATCCACAGATACCAGTCCTTGAGTGCTCTCGCCTATTTTGACCAGAACTGAGGTTGGAATCTTCCTATCGTCAGCCAGGGGGCCTGGCGGTGGGGTAATATATCGCCGAAATTGGTAACCAGTACCATAACAATTTGGAAATTTAGACGGCTGGAAGGCGTTTCATTCGACATTCTTTTTTAAACTTCTTTTCGCTTCCATGGTGAACATCAAATATTAAACACATCAACTCATTTGCGAAGTAACGAGAAATTTAAAGCTGTGTCATAAAGGGGGGTTATAATTAAACTTTCGCTGCTTGGACTAGTGTAGACGGAAAACTACTTATGTAAGGATACAAAACATTACAGGTATGATGTTCAGACTGTACGCTGCAGGATTTGCGTTATTAGCGTTCGTGACATGAGGGTTCGGTATGGTACGGCGACGTAGGGTTGAAGCAAAAGCGTTACAACTGCAGACAGTCAACAAGGGTCTGGACAAAGTGAACAGAGCTTTACTCGTGAAACTGTTTTGCGAAAAAATGGCAACAGTGCTGTCTTGATACACGATGGCGATCCACCTCACACTAATCGTGAGGTCACTCTGTTAGTCCGAAACACATTTGTAGAAAACTGAATCACTGGCCGGTCGTTCCAAGCTGCGTGATCACTAGATGACCAGACTTGAACCCTTGTAATTTCTGGCTGTGGGGTTACCTGAAGACAGGGTTTATCAACGGGACACTGACACACGTTGGAGGTTGAAGATGAGCATAGCAAGGGAAACGGACAACATCCCACCTGAGATGTTCCGAGCAGCAGCAGCAGAGCAATCTCTACTGCGGTTCCAGGCTGCCGTGGGTGCAGACGGTCGTCACAGTGAGCAACGTTTGTAACCTGGAACGTAAACATGGAACGCAGTTAACGAATGTTGCGGAAATTTAAATGTGTTTCTGTCAACGGTTTATTCGTTACTTCTCTTCCACGTATCCTTACAAGTGCTTCCCAAATGTTTAATTGTCCTACAATTACTAATTTTTCGTTGCGGCCCTCTGAAGTAGCAAGAGCTTAATTATAACCACCCTGTTCACGTAGTTCGTATATCTGTTATCTAGCTACACATTCATTTGTTGCACGTGATTCTGCTCTTAAGGACATTAACAATATATTTTTACACACAAAGAACACTTTAATATAAATTATAATCTCTGAGGGCGGCTTCAGGTGAGACTTCTTCAGAGGACATGTAGTAACACGAAGGCTACACGTAGATTTTTTTAACAAAAAATGTAATTGCAAGAA
The DNA here is from genome assembly GCF_023897955.1 of Schistocerca gregaria. Lineage (NCBI taxonomy): Eukaryota > Metazoa > Arthropoda > Insecta > Orthoptera > Acrididae > Schistocerca > Schistocerca gregaria. The sequence continues at coordinate 300,415,353 of NC_064920.1, read as the reverse complement.
GAAATGCTTCCAATGAACGAATCTGTTATAGCACAATACCCACAACTCCAAAAATTAGTAGCTCTGCATGGTATGGTAGTTTCGGAAGCATTGTTGTAGGCGTAACGCCACTTTACACTGCGTGCATTCCCACGACGTTTCTCTTCGTACTTTCTGTTTTATGCAGACTTTTTTTTACATGTTTTGAGAAATGGGCCCGATACCGCGCTTGGAGTCGAAGCGGTGTTTCACCTAGTGATGGTTTTCCACGCTTTTCGTAGTCTAGCAACTGCACGTTTTTAGCATTACCTCTTCTATATTTATTCAGTAATTAACATATTGCACCCAAGCAAGAAAAGTGACACATCAAATAAAGGCAGCTTTTAGTATTTGGCACCGAAAAATACCTGTGAAGTACTGCAACGTGCACGAAAAAATTTGTTCACTTCAGGGCAATGATGTCAGTTCTGTTGAGCTAATTCACGATTCGCCACAACGAGAACAGCGTTGCTACGGGCGCTTACGCATGGGGCATTCTCGAAGAGCGGCACCTTCTGGGTTGTGAAACTGTTCATGCGTATGGTGTAATTGTTAATATCATTGATTATTAGAATGTCAGTGTTTATGTAGTGCCTGTATCTTACATTACGATGAATGTCTAAAGGAACAAACACTGTTTTGACGATTACAGCTGGTGTAAATATTACGAAATATCACGTGCTGCAGCGTACAAGAAAAAGATGGATATTTCTGCTGTAAAGAAAGTTCATACTGAAAACCTTTTCTCGGCGAAAAGTATTCCTACATTATATAAACCCATTTACGATACTAAGTTTTCGAAAATAGTGAGGACCCTCCAGGGTAGCCGAACGCGCTAACGCGCTGCTTTCTGGACTCGGGTAGGCGCGCCGGCCCGGATCGAATCCGCCCGGTGGATTAACGACGAGGGCCGGTGTGCCGGACAGCCTGGATGTGGTTTTTAGGCGGTTTTCCACATCCTGCTAAGTGAATACCAAACTGGTCCCCACGTTCCGCCTCAGCTACATGACTCGTAGGCATCTAAACACGTTCGCACTAATCCAAGAATTACACTAGTCGCGGACAGCAGGGACACACTAATTCCGTCCTGGGGGGTACGGGGTGGCGGCAGGAAAGGCATCTGGCCACTTCTAACTCTTACCTGGCCAAATCCGTTCCCAACAATGCCGACCCTGCGCCAGCGCGGGACATGGCACCAGTGAAAGAAAGTTTTCGAAAACAGTGAGCTTAGGTTGTACCTAATTGATGTTTCTTATTAAGTTGTAATTGTTTTCATAAACTACAGTTTTGCACTTTGTATTTTTGTATTGCAAGAATTTCAACTTTTTTAGAGTTAAATACTAATTGTTCCTAAGGGAGGTTGGAATGACGTATATGGGGTATACAGACTGTTTCAGAAATGATGATCGATAATTCACACGTGGAAAATACAGCTAAAAAGCTCCAATAAACGAGGGTGCGCAAATGAATCGTTGCCAAGGTATCGCATTAATCCGTGTTGGGAACCAACTCTAAACACTCGTGGATACCGCCGTATTTACGTTGGTTCAAATGGCTCTGAGCACTATGGGGCTTAATTGCTGAGGTCATCAGTCCCCTAGACTTAGATCTACTTAAACCTAACTAACCTAAGGACATCACACACATCCATGCCCGAGGTATCATTCGAACCTGCGACCGCAGCGTATTTACGTTGGTATCTCAAGGTTTGAGATCGACTGTTTGTTAGGCATGCGCAACTACTGACCTTTACCCCTCTGTGCACTCTGCCGTACCGGTCTCACAATCAGTTACTAACGTGAGGGCACCATGGACAGAGGTTACACCAATGAAGAGGACGCTGACATGCACTTCATGTATGGCAAAGCGAATGGCAGTGCCCTTGAGGCTGCACGACTGTATGAAGAAGCATACATATAGATGGTTATATCAGTGCCTTAGAGAAACCGAGAGTTTCGCACACCATGTACGAGAAGGTCGACCCAGATCTCTAACACCTGATGTTGAGGAAATGGTGTTACGCATTGTACACGAACGTCCGAGTACTTCAACAAAGAGGATTGCCACTCAAGATCGTGTCCTGAGTCATAGCAGTGTGTGGCGGATTTTAAATCGGCAAGTACTCTATTCACATCATCACCAGCGAGTGCAAGCCCTCAACAGTACAGATCTCCCTCCTAGAGAGAATTTCTGCCAACGGGTGCAACAACCGTATACGAGTTTGTAAACAGAATTCTGATGACGAATGAGGCTGGATTTACCGGAGACGGTATTTTTAACTGTCATAACTGTCACATTTGGGTCGTCGTCAGTCCTAATGCAACACACGCATCACGACATCAGCAACTTTATTCGTTGAACGTCTGGGCAGGACTGCTCGAAAACAGCATAATTGGACCACACTTCCTCCCACAGAGATTGATAGTACAGCAGTACATGCGGTGTCTGCGGACTGTATTTCTAGATGTACTTGATGATGTCCCAGTGAAGCAATGCCTGAACACGTGGTTCATGCATGACGGTGCTCTAGCACATTTTCACTGTCGAGTGCGCCGACTTCTAACTGGGACGTGTAGTCAACATTGGGTAGGTAGAGGAGGGCATGTGCGATGGCCTCCAACGTCTCCGGATTTGCATCGCATGGACTTCTGTGTGTAGGGTCATCTCAGAATCCTGGTCTCCGCTACCAAGGTCAACTATGTTGACGAATTACGCCTGCGGATTGAAGCAGCTTTCCAGTATTTACAGAATTCCCCAGGACTGCCTCAGAGGATTCGCAACTCATTTCAGAGACGAGTCAATTTTGCGTTTAGGCGCATGGACGACACTTGGAACATCTACTTTAACGTTTAGAGATGCCACATATATGAAGAGTCATAACGAAAACAAAATAATTTCTAGAAAATGAAGACGCAGCTCTAACAGTTAATTAATAATTACTTGATAAAACCTCATATTCGATGAGAACAGAACTACATCTCCATGTTACTGTTGTACAGACTGTAATGGAAAAACCCGGCAGGCTGTGGATAAGCAATGTCTCCGCAATATCCTTTCGTCAAGGAGTGTCAGTCTTGCCACATTCGCAGGAGAGATGGTATGAGACGAGGTAGTGACGAAGGTAAAGCTGTGAAGAGGGGTCGTGAGTCGTGCGCGTGCAGCTCAATCCGTAGAGCATTTGCCATGAAAGGCAAACGTCCTGAATTCGAGTCTCGGTCTAGCACACAGTTTCAATCTGCCAGGAAGTTCTGTAAGGGAATTTACTGGCAAAATTACTTACTTGAAATTTAAAGGACGCTAGTAATATTTCAGTATTAATGTTGTATATTGTTTAAATCGATGTAAATCAAGCAGCGCATTTTGGAGTTTGTCACTTTTCTTGCCGGGGTGCTACGTGTTTCCGCCCTCTGACCGTGTATTGATTTTTTTGGATACTGTACGTAGTGAATAGAGAGTATATAAAACTTTGGCTCGACTTTCATTTTCAGAAGTGTGACTCGTGATGTTTACATTTGCTCCCACATTTCCTTCCACGAGTCGGGACTCATCAAAGTACGGCAGGGGTTTAAAAAATTGGGAGTTGGCAAGCACGCCCAGAATGACGCTGTGACGTTCTTAAGTGAATATTGTGCTTTGTGATATGAGGATACACTTCATTGAGCACATACAGAAATGTATGCCCATCCATTCTTAAGGAATTGATGTACGACTTGACGTCCTCCGCTTTAAGGTCACGTAATAAGTTTTGTTGAATGCTTTTATCGTGTCGTCGTAAAACCCACGGTTTCACCCACGCATGTTTCCTTTTTTTCCCCCACTTCTCTTCCGCATGTGCACACAGTGCAATTGTGGTACATGCAACTGCTGCGGTTAATAACAAGTTATTGTTGTCAGCCATGTTGAACTTTGACGAAAAATATGATGACAGTGTAATACCCCTTCGAGCGCTACGTCAAAGAACTTTGTCAAATATATTTGACGGAATATTTGGTCACTTCTCTGATCAAATCTTTGACAAAGAAATTTGATAGTGTAATACCGGCCTAAGTGTGTGCGTTGTGCCTTTTCATATTTTTTTTTTTTGAAAAAAAGAAGCTACAAATGAATCTGTGTATGTTGCAGGTAGCTGAAACTGGCGTGTTCACGGGGGTCGCGTCCTGACGGGATTGATGGTGGCCCTTTTTACTACGGCACATCCGGGCATCCTCTTTCAGTACATTTGTCTCGCTTATAGCGATACTGCGTTTGTCGAGTGGAATTAGGGCTTACTGTAATCAACCCATATGTTGAAGTTAAGTATGTCCTTTTGCAGGGCGCGAACCTTTGTGGATATAGTCGCATTCTCATCTGTAAAGATTGATAGTGGTATTCATTTGTTCTCGTCGTATGTATGATTATTTGTCTTGTTATATGTAATGTCAGTAAAATGTAAGTGTTAGCGAGGTCCGAATTAGGACATTATATTCTCCTCTTGAGGAAACAAATTTAAGTGATTTTATTCCTTTTTTTAAAGTAGCCCTTAGATGCGTACATTTTGCCTCCATGTTTGGCGTTTTTATGGCTTCCACGTTAATTAAAATTACTATAAAGGTAAATTTGGTAACGGAGGGTTTCGTGTGTTTATTAATTGTTCAGTGGATCCTGAGTTAAGTGCTGGAACCCTACCACTGACGTGTTTTTTTTTTTATTATTCTGTGCGTAGTGAATAGAGCGTATATAAAACTGTGGTCCGACTTTCATTCTCAGGAGTGTGACTCGTCATGTTTACATTTGCTCCCACATTTCCTTCCACGAGTCGGGACTTATCAAAGTACGGCAAGGGGTTAAAAAATTGGGAGTTGACAAGCACGACCAGAACGATGTTGTGACGCGGCAGATTGCCTAGCAAGGGGGCCCGGGTTCGATTCCCGGTCACATCGGAGATTATCTCCCCTCAGGGACTGGGTCTTGTGTTGTTCTTACATTCGTATCATGATAATTGCCATTGCTATCGAGGTGGCTGAATGGTCTCCTTCCGAAAGCCAATAAATTGAGGGAAAAAATGACACTGGGGACTCGCGATAGTAAATCACTCGTGTGCATGGAGCCTAAGGGTGCGGTAGAGTGTGGGCTGTGCCTACTCACTCGTCCTCCCAGGGACAGACGTCGTTGCCCTTGTGGGAGGCGGCGCCGGCGGCCGGTTCCCAAGCGCAGGAGGCCACGTCGAGGCTGCCGTCCTTGCGCACGGCGGGCCGCGATGCTCCGGAGTCCGCCGCCGCCGCCGCCACGGAGCGCTTCCTCTGCGGCTGCCTGCGCGCGCCGCCGTCCTCGCCCCCCGCCCCCGCCACCGCTGCCGCCCCCGCGTCCTCCGGCGACACGACGACCGAGGGCCGGCGCGCGTCCGCCGCCGAGTACTTGCGCACCGTCTGTATGCGCGCCACCACGCGCTCCTCCGACGTGGCGCGCGTCGCCTTCTCGGGCGGCGGCTGCGTCGGTGGCGGCCCCACGCCCACGCGGTGCAGGCTCAGCTCTGAAGAGGAGCTGGCGGACGAGTCGCGGCGGCGGTGCTGCAGCGGCAACGGCGCCGGCGCCGCCTCCTCCCACCTGCGACGCGAGCACGACGGGCCGGGGGCGGCGGAGGCGGCCGGCGGCGAAGCTGGCGGCGGTGCGGGGGCGGGCGCGGCCTCTGCCGGCTGCTGCTCGCCAGCCCCCGGCAGCGCCTCCACCTCCTCCTCCACCGACGCCGCCGCCACCGCCACTAGCGGCACAGCTGCTGCCTCTGCCCCCTCAGATGTGGCTGCGGGTGACAAGGGGCTCGACTCGACAACCGCCCCAGGAGAGCCTTCCGCCGCCTCCGTCACCGCCTCCGCCACCGCCGCCGCCGCCGCCGCCGCCGGCACCACCTCCTCTTGGCCACCCGCGATGCTGCTGTCTTCTTCCTCTCCTCCGCCCCCGCTGACCCCCGCTTCCTCGCCATCGGGTTTGCTACTGCTCGTTGGAGTAGGGTCCCTGTAATACAGTTTGCGTCACTATAGCTTCGGTTCCCAGCAGTACTTCAGAAAAAAGCAGATTTCATACGAAATTTGTTAAGGCTTTCGTGGCCACTTGTTGACAAATTGCCTATTGGCTTCTGTCTCGGGTTCTTCGGCCGACGTTCATTTAATGATTTTACTGACGTTTCGCCAGCACGAGTGGCTGGCATTGTCATAGCTTCACCCTCCATTGCCGGTGGCGAACTGGAGCCGAGCTCGCGGCCGCAGACCATATCTACCTGCCGCGCCAACGTCCGAGGGCTTCTCCGCGGTCATTTTCGGTGCGACTCTCCTCTTGCTACCTGCGACGGTCGTTCGCCGCAGTACGGGAAGCCAGGATCCGTTTACCTTAAGGCTTTCCTCTTTCTTGTGTGTGTGTGTATGTTTGTGGTTTGAGGTTCAAATGGTTCTGAGCACTATGGGACTTAACATCTGTGGTCATCAGTCCCCTAGAACTTAGAACTACTTAAACCTAACTAATCTAAGGACATCACACACACCCATGCCCGAGGCAGGATTCGAACCTGCGACCGTAGCAGTCGCGCGGTTCCGGACTGCGCGCCTAGAACCACTAGACCAACGCGGCCGGCGTGGTTTGAGGTTTTCGGGCGCTAAACAGCGTGGTCATCAGCGTCCAAACGCATAGAAACAGGAACACATGCGGTGAAGGGACATGACGGACAGCGAACAAGGAGAACGGCTAAAAGACACAGACCTGACGCAGTTCCAAATCCTCAAATACAGAGGCAAAACAAGAGGAGAAGAAACGCACTAAAAAGGAAAGGAAACACAAGGAAAGCCGGCCGCGGTGGCCGTGCGGTTCTAGGCGCTGCAGTCCGGAACCGCGGGACTGCTACGGTCGCAGGTTCGAATCCTGCCTCGGGCATGGATGTGTGTGACGTCCTTAGGTTAGTTAGGTTTAACTAGTTCTAAGTTCTAGGGGACTGATGACCTAAGATGTTAAGTCCCATAGTGCTCAGAGCCATTTGAACCATTTGAAACACAGGGAAAAGAGAACAGAAATCGAAGTGAAACAAGTAGGTAATCGTGACTGAAGGAACTCTTACCTAAAACCTGGGTGAGCCAGTCACCCAGCAGCACATTAAAATCCTCTCCCTAAAATTCGAGGCAACAAACTGGACAGGACACAAAACCGTAAGACCTTAACCACAGTCATTACGTCGTCTTGCAAAATAGAGGGCAAATCCGGTGGCAAGGAAACCACCGCCCTCTGGTCAGAGAATAAAAGAAAGTTAAGTAAAATGTGGCGGACAGTAATCTGGACGCCACAAGCACTGCAGATTGGGGGGTCCTCCCGCCGGAGTAAAAAACCATGCGTTAAGGGACTGTGCCCGATGCGGAGGCGAGAGGAGAACCTCATCCCGCCTGCATGACTGGTAGGACGTACGCCATGGCCGCATGGCCGCGTGGTGGCCTTGACCAGACGCAGCTTATTTTCACCAACTGTCAGCCACTCCTCTTCTCATTGACGCAAAACACGAAAACGCAAAAGGGAGGTAACAGCATGGAGGGGGAAGGCACATTCAACAACGTGAGGGAGGTAACATGCATCTTTGGCAGCCTTTTTGAAACTGTTGGCGTGTTTTTGTTTTTCCACAGCTTCTCTGAACAAGCGCGTGTGTTAGTATTTCTCTACAGCCAGAACAGCCAAAACGTAATGAAATTCGCCGACAAGAACCACTCTCACACGCGCTTGTTGAGAGAAGCTGCGGAAATACAAAAACACTCGAACAGTTTCAACAAGAAAGAGGAAAGCCTTAAGGTAAACGGATCCTAGCTTTCCGTACTGCGGCGACGACCGTCGCAGGTAGCAAGAGGAGAACCGCACCGGAAATGACAGCGGAGAAGACCTCGGACGTTGGCGCGCCAGGTACATATGGTCTACGGCGGCGAGCTCGGCTCCAGTTCACCACCGGCAATGGAGGGTTAAGCTTTGACAATGCCAGCCACTCGTGCTGGCGAAACGCCAGTAAAATCATTTGATGAACGTCGGCCTTGGAACCCGAGACAGAAGCCAATGGGCAGTTTGTCATGTTTCATAGCCTTGTACGTGTCTTTAGAAACTCATTGCTATACGGGGTCTCCCATTTACACTGGCCACCCAAAATAACTTTTTGTCCAGAAGCAAAATAAAAAAAGTCAAGCAAATATTGTTTATCGAATGAAAAAACAAGTTTATTGTTGTAAAATATTATATACGAGAGACGTTGAATAAGTAAAGCAACACGTCTTTTTTTTCTGAGAGTAGGTTGAATTTATTCAGGAATCCTAATCACCACATCATTCCCAATTCTTTTGGTTGCAAAACCCTATTTTTCAATATAATCTCCGTTCAATGAGGCGGCCTTACACCACCAAACAGGGTACCATTCTACTGTCCGACGTCGGAGCCAAAAGTCTTGCTACATCCAGTAACCTCCCCCGTCATCCAGCAGAGACATTCAGTTGAGCAGCAAGGAGTTCGGTTGTGATCCGTCGATTACCTCAAGGGAGAATGTCGGCAAATTCGAACACTGCAGGAGTCAGCTGTGTGCGGCCGGCGGGCACGTGGGAGATGGAACCCGTTTGCGCGCCCTTGTTTCATTGTCAGGTCTACGTAGACGGTCTGCAAGTGCCTACGAAAAGCTGCAATGCTCTGGCTTCTCGCCCAAAGAAACTCAATGACAACTCGTTGCTTGGAGTGCAACTTCGTTAGAGACGCCATTTTGAAGGGTACGTATCGTAACTTCATGAAACTACAGGGGCTGAACCGGGAGTATTCCACGATGTCCCACAACAAATTCCGCATTTTAACAATAAACACTGGCTGAGAGAAAAAAAAAGTTGCGTTACTATACTAGTGAACGGCTCTCGTAGTCAGGACAACGGCAGCTGCGATTCTGCATCTTCGAAAATAGAATACCGCCTCAGCCGCACCAAAAATCTTTATTGGACTCACGACATGTTCCTTGCCATCAAATCCATATATTTAGGTAATAATACCTATATTGGAACGTGTGAGGTGGTTTCGCTGGACCTTGTGGGACTGGGTGCTTGAATAACAATACTGATTTTTCTACAGTGAAAATACAGCAGTGAACTTATCACCTGTTTCCGTTATTTGTCTCTCGAATTGGTTGACATTTATACCACGACATTTTAACTTTCCGTCGTACTAGCTACTACGAGATCCGATCGCTAAGTGCACATTTTGTCTTCGACTTTCGCCTCTTTGGTGGTTTACTTTTTCACCCTAAAGTGATGACGAATGTTGGGTCTTCCATATCACCCCAGTGTTGCTCATCTTATGACTTGATATGTATGTTCACCTGCAGATGTGGTTGTAGCTCCACGTCACCGGTTCTCAGTCCAGTATAGAAGGGTTTCCGCAGACCTGAAACTGTTCTCTGCTTTCCAAGATGAAGTATACCGTTATTTCCGTTCAGTCCGACGGCTTTACACCACCTTACTGTGAGGGCCTGTATGCCCGCAAGGTATTTATTATTTCCAGAATACGTTTCAGATGTTTAAAGCCCGTCATCAAGACAATTTATTTGTGTTAATATGACGTGTGTGTTTTGTTACGAATTTGTAGTAGCTTGTGGGACTGTCTAGTAGAGAAACAAAACACTGTTTCAGAATGTGATTTTGTTGAGGTGTTTGACAAAAACTGAACGATAATACAAAATGGAAAATAAAACTACTAAAATAAAACACCACCAATGGTCACAGGCTCCTTTCTCTGTCGTGATACATCACATATAACTGTCACACTTTGTAAATAAAAAATAAAAATTGTGGTGGCTAGAAACTGACAGGTGCTAAGAACATATAACAAAAACAGAAATACTATTTCAAAATACAAGGAAAATATAGCAAACAAAACCATTATTTCGGAGTAAGTCTTAAAGTATAGAGGAGATCTTTGGTTGGGTAAGGGAATACATGTGTTACACATTTCGAATGGTATACGAATCCTTTTCTCTTAAGTTTATATAGTTTAAACTTTCTACTACTTTATGTAATCAGATGACATTGCAACCGGTGTGGCCCCTCTACAATGAGTGCAAGACCCACTTCAGTCACCCACCTTACATTTTTAATAAAAAAACTAAGCAATTTGCATATAATTTTGCGGAATGATACTGAATATTTTTTTATCCTCACACGGAGTAACCAAGTGGTGCCAGAGGTCGCTAAATGTCGCATTTCACACAAATAGTCAGTTTGGTAGCAGATGAAAATAATGCAGTTAGCTTCGGTTTCTGTGAGTGAGTCGCAACGCACCCTGTGTGGTGAAACGAGGGAACGACCGAGCCGGGGCGGTTTATAGCGTCCTCCAAGGGCGGCTCGAGAGAAAGCCAGCGAACACGCCGCCCCCAGCGGGCGGCACCTCTTGTACAGGACGGGTGCGGGGTGGTGCCATCGTCCCGCACCGTAAACCTTAGAGCTGCGATTTCTCCACTCCGTGGAAAGCTGGCCCAGTTTTTTGCCGATTAACACAAAAAACAGTCTGGCGCCGCTACGGGCCGTGTTGGCGAGGTGCGCTCCTTGTAAGCCCTTCACGCCATTGCTCTGGGCGTGGAACTCTGCAGAAACATTCCGCTGGTTCCTTTAGCGACGCAGAAGCCTCGAGAATGTTTCAGCTTAATACGCCTGACATGGGCGATGATTCCCGCACACACAATGTTTCGAGGGAAGACAGGGCTTCGCGGAAATTTTGTTGAAAGAAGATGATTAGGCAGCCGCTGGTGCAGAGCAGGAGACACTGATGCTACGCTCGATCTGAGGAAATCGAATTCATGTTCTGACTGCTTTAGCGAGTAGTCGTACTCTGTGTATTATCCGCTACGGAGTAGATGTACCTAGGAACACGCTGTTTATCACGATCGCTCATCCCCGTCGCAGTTGCAGCTCCGTGGGTTGTCTACATAGCGACCCATCGAGCTATGCAGACAGTCGACGGCAGCACCGGGTACAGCTGCAGTTATTACTGGTAAATATACGCGACACCGACGTACTTTGATCAGCCTTGCTCCGTCTTGCTAGAGCTATAGAACTCGTGACATTTGTTTGCCACTTCACACCATTCTTGATCGCCACTTTTCGTAATTTTTTTTGATAGATTTGTGACAGGATACACAAAGAATTTTGTCCAGTACATCTTGATAGGGAGAATACCAGTGCTCACAGAAGCTTTTTCAAAGTTTACTGTGTAGATTTTAAATGTTCTCTTCTTACCACTTAGGGAAAACTTTTAATAACAATCTGATTGTTTTGTCTCTGCTGAACTGAATAGATTCAATAATTATTCTGGTCCTCACAGCACTGATCTGATCAGAATATCCGTTCCTTGGCTCCTCCTAATCTTTAATTTTGGAGGGTTATATAAAAAAGGTAAAGATATACATAATCTCATATGAGGAAATTGGACACAGTCAAGTTAGTTGCATAGCAGGGTGATCATAACAGTGTCGCATGTTACTGTAACTTTCTTGTGACAACTCGGTGGCCAGTTCCCAACATGTTGAAAACGTTAGGTGGAATAATTATGTTTCCAACAGGGGCAAAATTATACACAAATAAGAAATTAGTTTGGGGTTCAGAGACAGAGGAGCACAAACTTGACAGACAAGTATTCGGGTACCATTCGAAACATTTAATGTAACACACCTATTCGTATACTAAGCCAAAAATCTCCATAATGCCTTAAGACTTAGTCCGAAATGTTTTGCAATATATTCTTTCTATTTTGAAATAGTATTTCTGTTCTTGCTGTAGGTTCTTTATACCTATCAGTTTCCAGACACCATCTTTGTTTAAAAAATGTGACACTTGATATGTGATCTATTATGACAGAGAAAGTTGCCAGTGATCACTGGAGGTATTCTGTGTTAGTTATTTTATTTGCACATTTATATTTACGTCCAGTTTTTGTCAAAGATACCCAGAAAACGTGTTCTAAAATAGCCACCGGCTACCCAAAGTCGTAACAGGAAAAACATATATCATATTAATACACACAAATCCACCTGTTGATGAAGGTTTAAGCTTTTGCAACGCGTTCTGGAAATAATTTAAAGCAGTGACTGATAACGGTAAATTTTATTTTTTCATTCGATGTCAGTAACAGTCACGGTAAAGCCTAACCTCAAATGGTCACATTTAAATGCTGTTTTACTACCACCGGGACATTAACTGAATAACTGCTCTTTTGTAACTTCGTTAGTTACTAAGATATGAACAGCAGTTCGTCATTTTTAAGTAGGACCCCATATTTTTTGTTGAAACATCTACTTCAGGATAACTGACGTTACTAAAAACGTAACACAAAACTGACTTTAACTCGTATGTGCTAGCATACGCTGCAGGTACTCCGGAAAGCGTAATGCGTCCAATTGCTAGACTTTACAGTAAATGAATGGAAACAGAGGGAAAATGCACACTGGTCATTTAGTCAACTGCCTGCAGCTCAAGTTTTCTGGGAGTACACTGACTTGGTAAATGTCATGGCACAGGCGCCTAATATCGCAGGAGTCCTCCTCTGGCCCTGCGGAGTCCACTGAGACGCTATGGAAGTGAGTCTAGAAGTCCCTGGTACTCCTGTGGTAGCAGCTAACACCAAATCGTTTGCAGAGAGTCAGCCAATTCTGGTCTGTTCGTGGGTGCAGGTTCCATGGCACATAACCTGCGTTCCATGATAATCCCACATATGCTCGGTGGCGTTCGAATCTGGGCTCCAGAGTGACCATTTTAATCTTTGGACCTCCCCTGCATGTTCCTGGAACCATCTCCGGGTGACGTGGGAGCGATGTGGCGGCACGTTATCATACTGAAACACCGCAAAACCGTCACAGCGTTGGAATGCCAAAACGGGTGGAGATGAACTCCGAGCAGCTCGTCATACAGCGGACCTTTCAAAGTCCCTCCCAGAACAACTAGGGGGCCCATTTGACACCAGGAAATTGCACCCCAGACCATAATACAAGCCATTGTGCCGCATATCGTTGGGTTAACAGTGGCACCCGTGTGGGGCGCCGGCTTCCGTACCCTATGGAAACCCTGTTCCTACGGTTTGTCGACTGGGATACGTGTCTAGCACGTCCTGCGTTGAACTGACTCGTGCTTTGTTGCCCTGTTATCCTTGTGTCATTATTGACGATCCGGCTCAGATGTCATCGAGGGTGGGTTGACGGCCGGCTGTGGTGACCGCGCGGTTCTAGGCGCTTCAGTCCGGAACCGCGCTGCTGCTACAGTCGCAGGTTCGAATCCTGCCTCGGGCATGGATGTGTGTGATGTAGTTAGGTTAGTTAGGTTTAAGTAGTTCTAAGTCTAGGGGACTGATGACCTCAGATGTTAAGTCCCATCGTGCTCGGAGCCATTTGAACCATTTGGTGGGTGGATGTCCGGCAGTTCGGCTGTTGTGGACTGTGACACCCTCATTCAACCATTCACGATACGTCCTGGATACAGTTGAGCGTGTCAAGCAGAATTCCTGCAGCTCCGCCGAAATCTAACCACCATACCCAGTTCGAACGGGGGCAGCTCATGACGACGTCGCTTGTTACAGAAATCGCTTGCACAGCCATTACTCAGAAGTTCTCCTACACAACTGCAGCTGGCACAGGAGGAGGATGGTGGGCATACAACATACCTCTGCCATCTGTGCCCCACTATCCCATGACATTTGTTAAGTCAGTGTACAAAGCACACAAGCGAAGAGAAGCTACAACTGCAAATCATCTGTAAAGAACTACAGTACTATATTACATATCGTAAATAAGAAAGCCTTAGTGCAGTTACGGTTCTACTGAGCAGAAGTTCTACCTTTTCTTCATTGATGCTCACTATACTCACGAAAACCTTCAGACTGAAGGCGGCTGATGGTACGGACGGTGTCATTTTGGCTGTGTTACGTTACGCTGTTTACCTGCACTGTTTGTTAGCACAGGAGAATCAAAGTTTATTATGTGTTATGTTTTTAACGAGCGGTATAGGGTGATACATTTTTGAATGGGTCTTGACCAGAGGAAGTGAATTACGGTATAAAAAGTACAAGCCAATGTTAAAATGTACTGTTGCTCATACTTCCGTAACGAACAAAGTTGCAAGAAATGCAGTAACACTGGTTGATGTCACTCTGGGAACTAATCAACATTTGCATGAACAGCCGACAATATGTGACTGTGGATCCGCCATGATGTAAAACACTTTTGTTTTATTCATTTTTTCCCAAACTAGTTCAACACTTTTGTTTTGTTCATATCCTTCCCATAGTTTCAGCGACAATATCGACATCATCAGATTGTTTTTCTTTATTCTAAGACATGCAAAATTAGCATCATTCTAAAGATTACAAAACTTTATTACACGTATACTGTTTGTTTCCAAATGTCGTATTCTGTGAATTTTTTCGTAATGCTTTATTTACGGTAAGTCACAGAATTGTTTCTACGTTTGTTGTCGTTATTTCCGCCATATTATCCGGGTTTTGTTGCCTTTTTTCAGCATACTGTTTGACATCTGCAACTGTATGAGCAGCTGTTATTAACAAATGTAAAAAGTGAACTTATTTGCATGATACATTTTTCTCTGTACTTCTGGACAACAAAATATTTGCGGTGGTCGAGATAAATGCTACACCCCGTAGAAAGATGTTGAATACTTCGTGCACTGATGAGATAGCCAAACACCATCAGGAGGTTGCTCTCAGAATCGCTGAAGAGAGGAACAGATGGATAACACTGACAGTAAGAAGGCACAGAATGATACGAAACGTGTTAAGACATCAGGGAGTAGCTTGAATTGTATTGGGGAGGGGGGGGGGGGGGGTAGGGTGGCTGCAGGGGAAGACGGACATTTGAATATATGTAACAAATAATCGAGGATGTAGGATGTAAGTGTTACGCCGGTATGAAGAAGCTGGCACAGTAGAGTAATTCGTGGTGAACCGCATTAAGCCAGTCAGAAGGCTGAGAAAAATTCTAGGATTTCGTAAAATCCAGAAACAATCAATATCATACCCAAGTCAGCGTAAAAGCTGCCGTGCAAACCAAAGATTTAATTTTATCTGTTGTTACTGGTCCAGACCCTGTGTTATATGGGTTTATTCTGAACCACAAGGTCAATCCCCGGGGGATGATGGCTGAAATGCTAATAAACAAGTAAAGACAGGTACGATATTTGGGTTTAAAGTCCTGTCTATGACGAGGTCATTGGAGTCCGAGCACAAGTGCGGACTTAAGAAGAAGGGGAGAAGAATTCGGGCATCCATCAACAAAAGAACTATTATGGTCTTCACCTTAATTGGTTTAGAGAAATAGCGTTACAGATAAATCGGGAAGGCTGGAGAGGAATTTGAACCGTCGTCCTCCAGAATGCGAGCCCTGTGTCTTAACCACAACGCCAACGCGCTCGATAATGAACGAATAATGTTCATACACAGACATCAAAGTGCTTGGCTTGAGAGGTGTTTACTGAAAATAGCGTAAAACTAAAAGTGGAAAGAGTGTAGGATAAAGTTGCTCATACCATTACTTTTGCTTAACCATTTCATTCAAAAGGCTATGAAGATTTTCAAAGGAAAATCATCTGTAAGGAACGGAATTCTCTTTCAAAGCAAAAAGAATTGCGGGGGATTTAAGTCTTATAGCTGAAAATGAAAAACATTATACATAATATATTTTCTAAATTTTGAATAGCTCTGAAAAAGTTTGAGTTTATAATTAATACACAAAAAAAACCAAAGTTACTAAAGAAAGCACATCGAAGATAAGAGATACATTGCATCAAGCAGGAAGATACAAAATAGAAAGAGTTTTAAATGTAGTTATTTAGGCATTTTAAATGCGGAATAAAACAGATGCTGTCAGGAAATCAAAAATATTACCGTATCAAGACGTGCTTTCAATAAAAAGAGTCAACTGTCAGTGAACAAGTCATTTAGTATAGAAAACAAAGAAAAAACTTGAGATCACTAATAAATTTGCCTCTGTCTGCAAAAATGAGCTTTAGTTTCCATTTACTGTGCCATGGTCGATTTTTGGAACTATCGTCAGATGCACCTGGTATACACTGAGTCGACGAAAGTTATGGGCTGCTCCTGATATCGTGCCAGACCCCCTTTTGGCCTGTGTAGTGCAGCAACGTGGCGTGACATAGGCTCCACAAGTCTCTGAAAGTCCTCTGCAGAAATATTGAGCCATGCTGCATCTGTAGCCGTTCATAACAGCGAAAGTGTTGCCGGAGCAGGATTATGTGCACCAACTGACTTCTCCATTATACTACATGTCGGGCGATTAGGGTGGCCAAATAATTCGCTCGAAGTGTCCACAATGTTCTTCAAACCAATCGCGAACAATTGTGGGCCGATGACATGTCACATTGTCATGTATCAAAATTCAATCTTTGTTTGGGAAAAATTAAGTCCATTAATGGCTGCAAATTGTCTCCAAGTAGCCGAAAAAACCATTTGCAGATAGTGATCGGTTCAGTTGGACAAGAGGATCCATCCCACACCATTATAGAGCAACCACCAGCTTGCACGACACCCTGTTGACAACTTGGGTCCGTGGCTTCGTGGGGCCTACGCCACGTCGAACCTTACTATCAGTTCTTACCGACTGAAGTCGACACTCATCTGACCAGGTCACGGTTCTCCAGATGCCTAGGTCGAACCAATATGGTCACGAGCCCAGGAGAGGCGCTGCAGGCGATGTCGTGGTGTTGGCAAAGGCACTAGTCTCATAGAACACTGACGCCAGATTTCGCCACGCTGTCGTAACGGATACGTTCGTAGTACGTCCCAAATTGACTTCTGCATTTATTTCATGCAGTGTTGCTTGTCCGTTATGACTGACAACTCTACGCAAACGCTGTTGCTCTCGGTCGTTAAGTGAAGGCTGTCGGCCACTGCATTGTCTGTGCTGAAAGGTAATGCCTGAAATTTGGTATTCTCGACTCTCTTGACACTGTGGGTCTCGGAATATTGAATTCTCCACCTATTTCAGAAATGGAATGTCCCGTGCGTCTCCAACTACTCTTCAGCAGTCAAAGTCTGTTAATTCCCGTCGTGCTACCATAATCACGTCGGACACCTTTTCACATGGATAACCTCAATACAAATGACAGCTCCGCCAATACACTGCCCTTTTATACCTTGTGGATGCGTTATTGCCGACATAAGCATATGCGCATATCGCCATCCCAAGACTTGTCACCTTAGTTTATGTACACGTAATCGATACGAGCGTGCTCTGTAAAACCTGTGTCCACAGCACCACTCGGGTTGGGTCACAGTGGGAAACACGGTTGCAGGGCCCGCTACTACTGAACAGTGATGACAGCAAGTTGTGGTCCCAAGAAAAACATACCTCGTAGCGATTAGGTGTATATGTACCAGG
This sequence comes from Schistocerca gregaria, assembly GCF_023897955.1. NCBI lineage: Eukaryota > Metazoa > Arthropoda > Insecta > Orthoptera > Acrididae > Schistocerca > Schistocerca gregaria. Next base: position 300,397,922 of record NC_064920.1, on the reverse strand, counting down.
TGCATCAGATGATGGGGATGGTAGTTCCAAAATCAATCCCGAGACAGTAAAAAGAAATGAAGATCATTTTTGTGGTAGGAGACAAATTTATTCCTGTGCTCAACATATTATACGGCTGCGTTGCCGTTTCCATCACTACGGTAAATTTAAAATTGACTAATACACTCATCAGTAGCGTCGACTTATATGACTATTAAAGTTAGACACTTCTGATGACAAACAGAAAGTGCTTATAAGGGATGAAAATACGGCTTCAAATATTTACAGGTAATTAAAGAGGAAAAAAATTACTTAAACGAACTCCTTCTAGCAAGTGAATGAAAACATACGAGAAACTAAGTCAAAGTGTGTGATTTGCACGACTTACACATCCGAGCCGAAAACAATGTTTCGTCATTTCTACCTTCTGATACGAAGTGAAAAAACTGTTTCAGACATATATTTCCTATATTATAAATGAAGGTGTCGATTTTATTTTGGCAACTAGTTTCAACAATGTAACAACGTCATCTTCAGGCCCTATAACATATATCATACATACAACAACCAATGTGACATCAGTAATCTATGAGTTATTATGTAAACAAATATATTATAAACATATTACCTTTCCGTCGCGTTACTATTCTTAAATAATGGATCTTACCCTACACACTCTGATTATTAATGCATATTCTCTTTAGCACTGTTTATTATTTGTAAGCGTAACGATTTGTCACCTAAGTTTTTTTATACATACTCCCATTTCATTTAATGCTTGACGTTGATCTGTAATTAAAACGGTCATGTATATATAATTTCATTTGTACTTATTGGTACCACATAAATCGTTATTTTCCAGAATGATTGCATTTAAAGAAAACAGCCAAAACGTAATTAATTTTATTGAATTCGTCCATTATGTAAATGATTATAATATAACTCATAGATTACTGATGTCACATTGGCTGTTGTATGTATGGTATATTTTATAGGGCCTGAAGCTGACGTTGTTACAACGTTGAAACTAGTTGCCAAAATAAAATCTACACCTTAAATGCAGCTGGAGGAATTTCTTCATTTTTAACATAAATTTATTCCAGCTGGCGTCCCACTGTTCTCCATTTCAACTATGGATGTACGAAGAATATATTTTCTAAGTGACAAGTCATCAACTAAGTGATACAATATGAATATCTTACATTTTAAGAATGACACCAACTTCCGTGAAGTACTGCGCATACTCTCAAACAGATTCACATACTCGGAGCTGTATGTATTAAAGAGATGTCTTCATATACCTTCTTTGTTAATTTTTTATCACACATCCCTAATTCGTTTTTGATATTTTTTCCCCAATTTCATATTGTGGTGATAAGATTTCATATTTCTGAGAATTTACTTACTTAAAATCGGAAAATGTATAGTTCAACATGTAAAATCCGAAGGTAAATCCTGATGGCCCAAATCCGTATGAGCCAAGATGCTGTTTCTAGAGTCTTAAAACAAGCTCATCATGCTACTGACGGGCTACGTACAATGAAAATTTTTACTGTCAATAATCGTAAGAAAGTTATGGTAAGCAAAAGCGAAAGATTGAAACAAGAAAAAAATTTACAATAATATACTTATGCACATAGGAATTACATACCAGAGTGTAATTTAACAAGAAATATACATTGTCTGATTAAAAGTATCTGGACATCTATTAGTAGACATTACTATGGGGTGTGTCCACGAACTGCATTTACGATGGCTTCAAATCAGGTCGGGAGGTGTCTAACTGTCTGTGGAGTACAAAAAATCCTGTTGGCAGGACATCCGCAACCGAGCATTATAGCAGTAGTTGAAAATACCGCTTCAGTTGTAAATTACTTTATTTTCACACGACCGGTTTCGGACTGTTATAAACCCATCCTCAGGTGTCGTACTGGAAATAGCAAAAGACGGGAGATAATTTTCACACGCCGCAACACACATAAAAAACAAAAACAATTTTTTCTAAAAAAGTTTTAAAAACTGTTTCTAAAAGTTTTTAAAACCTTTTTTTTAAAAATTTGTTTTTTTGTTTTTCATGTGTGTTGCGGCGTGTGAAAATTATCTCCCGTCTTTCGCTACTTCCAGTACGACGCCTGAGGATGGGCTTATAACAGTCCGAAACCGGTCGTGTGAAAATAGAGTAATTTACAACTGAAGCGGTATTTTTAACCTCTGCTATTTGTGGAGTAATGGCAGGCCATTCTTCCTCAAGAGCCCAAAAAAGAGAAGGTAGTGATGTAGGACGCATAGGTCTGGAGCGATGTCCACGTTCTATCTCACCACGAGGTGTGTTCCATTGTTTTCATGTCGGGACTCCGAGCAGGCCAGTCGTTTTAGGAATGTTATTGTCGACAAACCATTTTATATGACACTATGCATTGTCATGCTGTAAGACAATAATCATCTCAAAATTCATAATGCTGTGCCGGTGGGTGTGGCCGTGCGGTTTTAGGCGCTACAGTCTGGAACCGAGCGAGCGCTACGGTAGCAGGTTCGAATCCTGCCTCGGGCATGGATGTGTGTGATGTCCTTAGGTTAGTTAGGTTTAATTAGTTCTAAGTTCTAGGCGACTCATGACCTCAGTTCTAGGTCGCATAGTGCTCAGAACCATTTGAACCATAATGCTGTAAAAAGTGTTCATGTCACTGCACATTTAGCATTTTCTTAATCACAATATGGGAAACGCATTCTAATTACGAAAACCACACCAAAATCAGAACTGCAGCTGCTCCGAACTTCGCTTTTGACACTGGATATGATGGCAGAAGCCTTCTCCAGGTATTCGCAAAAATCAAACCTTTCCACTGGATTGCCGCCGAGTATGGCGTGATTCATCATTCAAAATCACTCGTTTCAGTCATCAAGTGTCCAGTGGACCCGCTCTTTACATCACCGCAAGCGTGGCCAAGCTCTGGCTGCAGAAATCGGTGGCTTGGCTTATGAGGAGCTGCTCGGTCATTGTACCCCACCCCTTTTGACTCCATACCTACAGTCACTATTCTGGATGGACTGCTGGTAGCGCTTGGATACTCACGAGAGATTCCTTTCGCTGATTTCATGCAATTTTTTAGAACTACCCTGCGCCATACTCGGCGGTCTCTGGACGTCAGTACTCCCAAGTCTTGGTATAGCTGCTGTTTTTCCTACTCGTTTCCACTTTGCAAATGATTCAAATGGCTCTGAGCACTATGGGACTTAACATCTTAGGTCACCACTCCCCTAGAACTTAGAAGTACTTAAACCTAACTAACCTAAGGACATCACACACACATCCATGCCCGAGGCTGGATTCGAACCTGCGACCGCAGCAGTCCCGCTGTTCCGGACTGCAGCGCCTAGAACCGCATGCCACCGCGGCCGGCTTCCACTTTGCAGTCGCATAAAAACAGTTTTTGAAGGATTGACAGATTTGTCACTCAGCTGACATGCAGTAACTACACCACGTTCGAAGTCAATGAGCTCTCCTGTTACAAATAATACAATACTCTCTGCCTGCTCTCAGTCGGACGGGTCCGCCTCTAGTGACATCTAGTGATCATTTCCACATTACACAGGAGTGTCGGCATGCTTGGATTCAGATAGTACATTTTTGTATATTATATTATTGAATTACCCTCGTAACTTTATATTCTTGCTGCTCTCCGGACTCTGTAGTTTGCTGCATCATACATTTAATGCATAACTCAAGTTCCTGAAGCGAGTAATGCTCTACATCCAACAACTAGTCATAAGCTGTAATAACTGCCAAATTTCACAGTGAGCATATCACAGGCTATTGTGGAAGATGATCCTAAAGTCCGTTAACAATTTGAAAATTCAATACTTCACGGAATAATGTAGGTAGAGAGGTAAAAATTAACACACAGGCTTGAAATGACACGGAATTTTATTGAAGCCGAAAAAGTGCACACAATGACTAACACACGGAGCTTCATATGGAAATGAGCGTTTGGCGTCATTGGCCGGGAGGCGCCTTACGGGGCAGCTCCGGCCGCCTAGGTGCAGGTCTTATTACATTCGACGCCACAATGGGCGACCTGCGCGCCAGATGGAGATGAAATGATGATGAAGACAACACAACACCCAGTCCCTGGGCGGAGAAAATCCCCGACCGAACCGGGAGTCGAACCCGGACCCCTTTGGACGGTAGTCCGTCACGCTGACTACTCAGCTGTCGGGGCGGACGGCGCTTCAGACGACACAAAAGCAATAATTACAAAAACAACTGATTTTTTTGCAAATGAGATATTCTCTGTAAAAAATGTTCAGCATGCCGTCCGTCATTCATCAACAATACCTGTAGTCGAGAGACAATGTCGTAGATAGCACTGTACGGTATATCAGTGGGTACGGTGAGAAACTGCCGTCGGATGTTGTCTTTTAGCGTCTCTAATGAGGTCGGACGATCCCGGTAGACTTGCGTCTTCAGGTAACACCACAATCAATAATCACACGGATTGAGGTCTGAGGAACTGACGCCAAGTATGACGGAAGTGACGACGCAACACGCAATACTCTGCAAACGATGTGCTCAGGAGGTCCTTCACGCGTGTCGCAGCATAGGGCGGAATGCCATCCTGCATAAAAGTCATACATTCCAGCAGGTGTTTATCAGTCAGGCTAGGGATGATGTGATTCCGTAACATATCGGCCTACCTCGCACACATCACGCTGACACTTTGAAAAGCATTACCCCTCTGTCCGGCGCCATCTGTTGGACAATTTTTGCACTCGTTTCTTTTTTTTCATAGAAATCCCGTGTGGTTAGAGGCACGTGTGTCACGTTTTATTTCTCTCCCTCCATTATTCCGTCAATAACTGCATTTTCAAATGTTAACGGTCTTTCGGGTCACCCTCTGTACTGCAGTGCCAACAACGCTGTTGCAGCGGGCAGTTGCCTGTCATGGTTGATAAGCATTGTAAAATCGCGAGCCTCACACGCATTGCTTGTTCTAGACCTCGTACCGTCTGATATACTTTTACCGACCGTTGGCTAATGATCTCAAAATACTGGGCCCTGGGTCTTCTTCTGGCTGTATAATTTTGACCCTAAGAATTTGCGACGCCTTTTAAGTAACTTCTGCAAATACAATTTCTTAACATGTTTTGCTACCTGTAGACAGTGATCGCTTATTTTTTCTCAGAATGTGACCGTAGAATAAAAGGAATGATACGTAGGTGGATATTTTCCTTTAAAACTTATATACATGTATCAATTATTTACACGGAGTAATGGACAATAATTACAAAACAAATAGGTGAGAAAGAAGCAGAAAACATACAGAGCATAAAATTTGTAAATAAAAAAAAAGTTACTGCACGACTGCTAATGATTACCATGCTGCCAAGTACGAATAAAACTTATAAAATTGTTATACTGTAATAAAGTTTCATGGAGAATGTAATTGCAATGTATTTTCCATAAATGCATGCACTCTCATTATATACCAAGAGCTGAATAGTAATACCAAATTAAACAGTTCATTTGCCAGCACGCAGAAGAGCTGTGTCTGTAGCAGCTACTCTGAAGTAAAATAATGCGCAAGTGAACAAATACAGCAAAATATTCACGTGAACAAGGTCAAAATTTTTAACCTAGACGAAAGGTGACATTGTCATTAATGAAATGCTGCTATCTTTAGCGTCACTTTTTACGTAAACAACAATTCACAAATCGTATTAGCCACTAAAACAATAACAAACACAGATGCAGAACATAACCAGACCAAGTAGTAACTAACACGAACACCTTATCACATTATATGTTTTATATTAAACAAAACTGTTGTTTGTTATTGCTTCCACTCAAACCATCACCCATTTTAAAGAGCAGGCCTCGCCTCATATATTAACACTCGCATCCACAGCAGACGAATATCAAACTGCGTACGGACACCACAGCACAAACAGAAGATGACCAAAAAACACACATCGACAGTTGGCAATAGTTTATACTGTTGTTGTTGTTGTTGTTGTTGTCTTCAGTCCTGAGACTGGTTTGATGCAGCTCTCCATGCTACTCTATCCTGTGCAAGCTGCTTCATCTCCCAGTACCTACTGCAACCAACATCCTTCTGAATCTGCTTAGTGTATTCATCTCTTGGTCTCCTTCTACGATTTTTACCCTCCACGCTGCCCTCCAATGCTAAATTTGTGATCCCTTGATGCCTCAAAACATGTCCTACCAACCGATCCCTTCTTCTAGTCAAGTTGTGCCACAAACTTCTCTTCTCCCCAATCCTATTCAATACCTCCTCATTAGTTACGTGATCTACCCATCTAATCTTCAGCATTCTTCTGTAGCACCACATTTCGAAAGCTTCTATTCTCTTCTTGTCCAAAGTAGTTATCGTCCATGTTTCACTTCCATACATGGCTACATTCCAAACAAATACTTTCGTAAACGACTTCCTGATACATAAATCGATATTCGATGTTAACACATTTCTCTTCTTGAGAAACGCTTTCCTTGCCATTGCCAGTCTACATTTTATATCCTCTCTACTTCGACCATCATCAGTTATTTTACTTCCTAAATAGCAAAACTCCTTTACTACTTTAAGTGTCTCATTTCCTAATCTAATTCCCTCAGCATCACCCGATTTATTTTGACTACATTCCATTATCCTCGTTTTGATTTTGTTGATGTTCATCTTATATCCTCCTTTCAAGACCCTGTCCATTCCGTTCAACTGCTCTTCCAAGTCCTTTGCCGTCTCTGACAGAATTACAATGTCATCGGCAAACCTCAAAGTTTTTATTTCTTCTCCATGAATTTTAATACCTACTCCAAATTTTTCTTTTGTTTCCTTTACTGCTTGCTCAATATACAGATTGAATAACATCTGGGAGAGGCTACAACCCTGTCTCACTCCTTTCCCAACCACTGCTTCCCTTTCATGCCCCTCGACTCTTATGACTGCCATCTGGTTTCTGTACAAATTGTAAATAGCCTTTCGCTCCCTGTATTTTACCCCTACCACCTTCAGAATTTGAAAGAGAGTATTCCAGTCAACATTGTCAAAAGCTTTCTCTAAGTCTACAAATGCAAGGAACGTGGACACACAATCATACACAGTCGAAGTGTTCGGGTGAAAGGTATAACTCCAAGACGGCAGAAAGGGAATCATAGGATCAGCAATTATAAGCAGAAACAAATAGTAATATAAACTCATGAAACTTGCGCTATAAAACGTTCTCTCCTTACTATAATAGTATAAGAAATATCTTTAATAGAGTCATGTACCTGGAATCATTATATAATGCAGTTCTTATGTAATAAAACAAACATGTATTACATGACACCGAAGAGCTTTATAAAAAAAGGAGCGACGTAAGTGCACAAAAAAGAAGCCTTTCATTTAATTGCACAGACGGACCATATCTCCAAGGAGATTCTTATTATGTTGATATATGTTGCGAAATAATGTGAGTCAAGTCTCAACTTTATGCGGAACATAGTACTTTTTAGTGCTTTTTAAAATAGTTGTTTTAAGTGTATTTTGTTCAAATTTAGATGGAATAATCACACGTTTTCTTTTCTTTTGGGTGATTTATCGTTAACGTAAAATCATCAAAACCTGCTGAAGATATTTATAGAGAATCTGCTTACTCATTTTGAATAGTTAAAAAGTGGCTAGCGATATTTAGAAGGTAACCCATTTGAAGCATGCCCCAGCCAGAGTCTACATGAAGAGCTAATCATGAGAAAATTTTGCGCAACTTGAACATCGGATTTTTTGTTGGTTGCTACCTAAAGTAAATGCGAAAACTAACTCCCCAGTAAATTTACGGTTTGATTCTTTATAATAGATGTGGAGGCCTTACTTCACGTCCGAAACGAAAGAGTAGTCATATCAGTATGTGGAAGCCTATAGCACTGAACTAAAAATACTCGAAGTCAATTTCATCTGACTGAATGCTTGCGAACAACATTTTATTGAATGAGGAACGGGACATCTTGTTGCTAAACTTGCAAAGCACAATATAGTAATGGATGAATGTTACGCAAGTGTGGACGCACTGCATGGGAAAAATACAGATCTTGAGAAGAGATCAACGCAGTTGCTAGCAGCGGCACTTTGACACTGAGGAAACTGACGGTTCTGAAGTACTCTCTGCTGGAATTCCAAACAACTCACTAGATTTGGGCTCCTCTGAATTGTACCTATTCCAATGTCTACATGTCTCTGTAGCTGGAACAGCCTCGTAGACCAGGTCGCTAACGTACACCTGCGCCGTGGCGGTCTCCTAGGAGGCTGCTGGTTCGACAATGGCGGTGGAAGCAGTTTTCACCGCTAATAATTGACCGGAAAGGCGAAGAGCGGTGTGGGCATAAAGTCTGGCAATCAGGAGCTCCTGATCACCAGGCTTTGCGACAGTATCCGGGATTAAATTCGAAACCTCTCTGCAGTCTCTCTTGGAGCTGGTACATGTGACAGTGTTAATGATCCGTCCGTCGAATGGGAATGTTAAATCCTGCGCCCGCTCACCTCCACCTCCTTCCCCCCGTTGCTATTCGAGGAGAGTATGCTAGCGGCAAGACACAGTCAACGCGCGGCGCGCGGTAGCCGTGTGGTCTTAGGGGCATTGTCACAGTCCGTGCTGCTCCCCCCGTCGGAGGTTCGAGTCCTCCCTCGGGACTAGGTGTGTGTGTTATCCATAGCGTAAGTTAGTTTAAGTTATATTAAGTAATGTGTAGGCTTAGGGACAGATGACCTCAGTAGTTTGGACCCATAAGACCTAACCACAAATTTCCAACTTTCCAATCAATGTCTTTTGTGCCCGATAGCAATGGAGATACTATCGAAGACAGTGCTGCCAAAGCAGAGTTACTAAACACAGCCTTCTCAAAAGAAGACGAAGTAAATATTCCAGAATTCGATTGAAGAATAGCTGCCAACAAAGTAACGTACGAGGGCGAGTCAATTATAATCCGCAAATTAGTTATAAAATTTTATTGTAATCAAATAGGACACTTGTAACAACATCATTTTTTGACATAGTCTGCTTGAGTTTCAACGCTCTTGGTCCATAGTTGTGCAAGCTACCTGATGCTCTCATAAAAGAAGGTTCTCGGTTCAGCTGCGAGCCAGGAATGTACCGCTTCTTTCACTGTTTCGTCCGAGGCAAATGGACGGCCCCTTAATGCCTGTTTGAGTGGACCAAACAAGTGATAGTCAGAAGGGGCAAGATCAGAACTATATGGAGGATGATGCAGTACTTTAAATTTGAGTTTCTGGAGCGTTTCAGCAGTGTGGGCAGCAGTATGCGGACGGGCATTGTCGTGCAACAACACAACACCTTTTGACAGCACTCCTCGGCGTTTGCTTCGAATTGAAGGCTTTTGCCTGGCAGTAAGCATCTCACTGCAGCGTACACTGTTTATTGTTGTGCTCCTTTCCCCATAATGTTTCAGTACTGGATCTTGTGCGTCCCAAAAAACCGTAAGCATCTGTTTTCCTGCGGGCGGTTGGGTCTTGAACTTTGTCTTGCACAGAGAATTTGGATGTTTCCATTCCATACTCTGCCGTTTACTCTCTGGCTCGTACTGATGGATCCATGTGTCGTTACCAGTAATGATCCTGTCTAAGAAGTTGTCCACTTCGTTGCCGCAGCGATCCAAATGATTTTTGCAGTTGTCCAAGCGGGTTTGCTTATGCAACTGTGTGAGTTGTTTTGGGACTCATCTTGCACAAACTTTATGAAACCGAAGTCAGTTGTGGATGATTTCGTAGGCAGCACCGTGACTAATTTGCAGACGATGTGCCACTTGGTCAATAGTTAATTGTCTGTCTAAGAGAATCATTTCACCTGATCGCTCAATGGTTTCTTCATTTGTGGTGGTAAACGGTCGTCCGTCTCCTTCATCGTGCGTAACACTTGTGCGACCATTTAGGAATTTTTCAATCCATTCGTAGACATTCCGTTGTGGCAAAACACTGTTCCCGTACTGTACCGAAAGTCTTCGATGAATTTCGGCCCCCACATACGCCTTCCGACAACAAAAAACGGGATAACTGAATGTTGCTCTTCTTTGGTGCAAGTAGACAGCGGAGCAGCCATGATTAAGAGCACGGCAGCGACAACGAAACTAACCTAGCACCTTGAAAATTGAAAAGATTTAACAACAAATAAAAAAGCATGCGTCATCAACGTAAAACGACAGTACTGCCCATATAAACAAAAATATAACTAAATTGCGGATAACAATTGACTTACCCTCGTAGAAGTAAATATCCTCGGAGTAGTGAAGCAACTTAAATAACTTAATAAAAGAAAGTCTCCTGGTCCAGGCTCTACACCAATTAGGTTCCTTTCGGAGTATGCTGTTGCATTAGCTCCATACTTAACAATCATATACAACCGTTCGCTCGACAAAAGATCCGTATCCATAGACTGGAAAGTCACACCAATAATCATGAAAGGTAGTAGGAGTAACCCACTAAATTACAGGTCCATATCGTTAACGTCGATATGCAGCAGGATTTTGGAACATATATTGTGTTCAAACATTATGAATTACCTCGAAGAAAACGGCCTATTGACACACAGCCAACGTGGGTTTAGAAAACATCGTTCCTTTGAAACACAACTAGCTCTTTATTCACAGGAATGTTGAGTGCTATTGACAAGGGATTTCAGATCGATTCCGTATTTCTGGATTTCCGAAAGGCTTTTGACACTGTACCACACAAGCGGCTTGTAGTGAAATTGAGTGCTTATGGAATGGAATATCATCTCATTTATGTGACTGGATTTGTTGTTTCTTGTCAGAGAGGTCACAGTTGGTAGTAATTGACGGAAAGTCATCGAGTAAAACAGAAGTAATTTCTGGCGTTTCCCAAGGCAGTGTTATAGGCCTTTTGCTGTTCCTTATCTATATAAACAATTTGGGAGAGAATCTGAACAGCTGTCTTAGGTTGTTTTCAGATGACGCTGTCGCTTATCGACTAATAAAGTCATCAGAAGATCAAAACAAATTGCAAAACGATTTAGAAAAGATATCTGAATGGTGTGAAAATTGGCAGTTGACCTTAAGTAACGGAAACTGTGAGGTCATCCACATGAGTGCTAAAAGGAATTCGTTAAACTTCGGTTACACGATAAATCAGTTTAATCTAAAAGCCGTAAATTCAACTGTACCTAGGTACTACAATTAAGAACAACATAAATTGGAAGGAACACATAGAAAATGTTGGATGAAGGACACTTAGAAAATGTAACAGATCTACTAAGGAGACTGCCTACACTACACTTGTCCGTATTCTTTTAGAATACTGCTGCATGGTGTGGGACCCTTAACAGACAGGACTGACGAATTACACTGAAAAAGTTCAAATAAGGGCAGCGCGAAACATGGGAGAGAGTGTCACAGAGATTTGGGATGGACATTATTCAAAGAAAGGCGTTTTTCTTTGTGACGGAATCTTCTCACGAAATTCCAATCACCAACTTTCTCCTCCGAATGCGAAAATATTTTGTTGACACCGACCTACATATGGAGAAACTATCACCACGATAAAATAAGGTAAATCAGAGTTCCTACTGAAAGATATAGGTGTTCGTTCTTTTCGAGCGCTACACGAGATTGTAAGAATAGAGAATTGTAAAGGTGCTTCGATGAACCCTCTGCTAGGCACTTACATGTGATTTGCAGAGTATCCATGTAGATGTAGGTGTAGATGTTACGGTTCTCAAAGAAACGCTTTACTGATGTAGCTTATTTATGATTCTTGCATTACATTTTAACCATATTTCTTGTGTTAACTACGGTTCTTCTTCCACAGTACCTCATCCTATGCACTATTCGCCCCAATGGAGCTTATTAATTTGCTGACGGCTTCTCCTCTTCGTGAGGCTGAACTATGTGGCTAATACACTGGGGGCGTCTCCTTGTCCAAATCAGTGTGAGATTATTGGAAATACCTTTATTTAGGTTTACTTTTATATTACATGGATGCTTTCGTTCGTATGTAGAACAACAACGTGAAGATGCTGCTTTAACTCAGCGAAACCAGTCGTTAATGTCCGTAGCTCGTGGTCCTGCGATAGCGCAGGGGGGCCCGGGTTCGATTCCCGGCGGGGTCAGGGATTTTCTCTGCCTCGTGATGACTGGGTGTTGTGTGTTCTTCATCATTATTTCATCACGACTGACGAACGCAAGTCGCCGAACTGGCGTCAACTAAAAAGAACTTGCAATACGGCGGCCCAACTTCCCTGCATGAGGCCTTCCGGCCAACAATGCCATACGATCATTTCACTTCAGTCGTTGGCGGTTTATTGAAGTTCAGTTTACTTAAATATGATTCTAAATAATAAAACGAAAAATGGAAGGAAGATTGGGTTTAATATCTTGTCGACATCTAGGTCATTAGACACGGAGCACGAGCTCGAAATGTGTCAAGGACGCGGAAGGAAATCGGCCGTGCCCTTTCAAAGGAACCAACCCGGCATTTGCCTCGGTCGAGTTAAGGAAATCACGGAAAAGATAAATCTGGATTGTCGTCCTCCCGAATGCGAATGAAGTAGGCTAACCACTGCGCCACCTCGTTCGCTAATTGTAAACAGTACATCAAAGTTATATGTGTTTGCACGTAAAAGATATGCTCTTGTAACGTGAGATGATTTTTCTGAAAATGAACGTTTGTACTCCTACATGTAAGTTAATCTTTACTCCTATATTATGTCGTTATTCATGTAAAAGACAGAATCTTGTGAAATAGGATGAGTCTTTCCCAAACACCCTGTACAAGAAGTTCTTAATGTGCGCGAACAAAATCTTACAATAATCTTGTGACTGCGGGGGTAGAAAACGGAAATGTGGTGTGTGTGTGTGTGTGTGTGTGTGTGTGTGTGTGTGTGTGCGTGTGTACAGCATTAAAAACACCAACAAAAATCTAGCACAAAATACATAAAATGCAAAAATCATGCTATTAACAGGCTACACATCATATAATTCAAACAACTGGTCATTCTTCAAGGGAAAGACCAAAAGTACATTGCACATATAAAGATACGATAATTTAATATAACTACTATCAAAAAAAGGTGAATGGGAAGATAATCAGGTACTGTACAAGGACTGTGAAACATGTCAGTACAAATATAGGTTAGTAGTTTTGAAACATCAAAGCAGTCGCTCCAACTGTCTACAACACAGAGATGGTAAACATGAAGTATAAATTGAATCACAACGAAAACGAACATCGGACACGTAGCAAAAGCGGGGGGCGTCCTGGCGAGTCACTTACGGGCTGAACCACCGGACCGCAGCCGCATACGCCCGGCTCTCCAGGTCCCCCCTGAAAACCAAGCCACACACACACGTGCAGTTGTCTCCGTCGTCTCCACCAGCAGCACTGCTACAATCGAAAAGTTTCCAACAAAACTGAGCTTCTTAATTCCACATGTTGGCAATTGTCAATTTGCTCACGAGAACAGACATTCAATAGTCTAGACACTGTTTATACACTGACGTGACAAAAGTCAGGGGGTAGCGAAATGCACATATAGAAATGACGGTGGTATTTCGTACACAAGGTATAATAGGTGGAGCTATCATTTTACTCAGGTGATTTTTGGGAAAAGGTTCCGACGTGATTGTAGCCGCACGACGGGAATCGATAGACTTACAACGCGGAATTGTTGTTGGAGCCAACGCATGGGTCATTACATTTCAGAAATCGTTGAGGAATTCAGTAATCCGCGATCTACGGTGTCATCAGAGTACCGAGAACAACAAATTTCAGTCGTTAACTCACACCACAGACAATGCTGTGAGAGACGTCCTTGACTTAACGACGAGAGCAGCAGCGTTCGCATAGATTTGTCAGTGCTAAAAGACTGCGTGAAATAGCTGCAGGAATGTACGACACACGTATCCGGTAGGAGAGCGTGGCCGGCTGGGGTGGCCGAGCGGTTCTAGGCGCTACAGTCTGGAACCGATCGACCGCTACGGTCGCAGGTTCGAATCCTGCCTCGGGCATGGATGTGTGTGGTGTCCTTAGGTTAGTTAGGTTTAAATAGTTCTAAGTTCTAGGGGATTGATGACCTCAGAAGTTTAGTCCCATAGTGCTCAGAGCCATTTGAACCATTTTTTAGGACAGTGTGGAGAAATTTGTCGTTGATGGGCTATGACAGCAGACGAACGACGCGAGTGGCTTTGCTGACAGCCCGATATTGCCTGCATCGCCTCTCTTGGGTTCGTGACCATATCAGTTACACTCTAGATGACGGAAGACCGTGGCCTGGTCAGACGAGTGCCATATTCAGATGGTAAGAGTCGATGGTAGGGTTCAATTTTGGTGCAGCCCTCCGAAGCCATGGGCCCAAGTTGACGACAAAGGCACCGTGCAAGCTGGTGGTGGCTCCAGAATGGTGTGGGCTGCATTTTCATGATAAGGACTGGGCCCTCTGGTGCAACTGAACCGACCATTGGTTGTGTTCCGCTACTTGGAGGCTTTTTTGCAGCCATTCTTGGGCCACAATTGTTTGCAGTTGGTGTGAAGAAATTTCTGGACAATTCGATAGCATGATTTGGCCTCATATATTGACCAACATGAATTCCATCGAATGTTTATGGGACATAAAGCAAAACGAGGTCCACCGCGGTATCCCATGACTTTCGACGCCTCAGAGTATAACTGTTACTTTCATAACATGCTCCATACAGCACTTGAAGATTTCCCTCTTCAGTCGCTTGCAGGTACAAATGATAAGACTCCAAATTTTACACCGACTCTTGTATATTTCTTCCTTAACTGAAAATCAGTACACTTATGAATTGAGCTCACTTTATATGCGCATAGTGTGCAAATCATGAAGTATCCTTCTCTGTACTTAATGTAAAGTGGGTATAAACACTGACAACTAACTTCAAAAGTGTTTAAGAAATTTTGCTTATGACAAACTTGGATGATCATTTATATATTTTTTGCCTTTAGTGAGTTTTGATTCCCCCCAAAGGGGGCGGGCTGGCAGCAGCTTCGTACGCCGCTCTCCAGCCTACAGAATGTGTTTTAAAAAAATGAAGATAATAAATAATAAAAGCAGGCGATGAAATCGGTGACTCAAATGGTAAAATGACGGAAAATTGTGGAACTTAAAACTTAAAACAAAGGGTTGGTGATGATAATAAAATACACAAGAAGCAAACAAGTAAAATAATAGACAGACAATTAAAAACACGGCGACATTCTGGTTTCTGTTCACAAGAGATATAAAACTCACACCCAGTGACAGCATGATTTCTGTTCGCAACACTTTGGAAAGATGCACAACACTGAACGCTCATTTGAACACTGCACTAAAAAGTTGGCACAAATATGACACACCACAACCGAGGGCAGATGGGGGGAACCTGGAGAGATGATGGGAAAAGAAAAAGAGGGAAGGAGAGGAAAAATGAAGTGGGGGGAGGGGGGAAGGAGCCTATGGAGGACGAGGACTCATAAGAGGGGGGGGGGGCAGACACGAGAGGGAGTGGGGAAAGACAGAGGAGGGGAATGCAAAAGAACTCGGGGGGGGGGGGGGGGAGAAGGGAGTCAGAGAGAGGGTAGGTGGGAAAAAACAGGAGGGGTAGGTGACGATCAGAGTTGATAGGAGGGATAAATGTAGGGAGAGAGGGCATCACCCGGGAGGTGGAGTTGACGGAAGGCATCTTGGGAAAGGAGATGAAGGGTGTAGAAATGGAGGGTAGGGGGGACACAACAGTGAAGGCGCGGCAGAGGGCGGGGGTTGGAGAGGAGAGGAGCAACCAGGGGATGAGTGGGAGATGATCATTTATACTTTTTACCTATATTACAAATGTATGGAGATCTGCTACACAATGGCGATAGTTTTATGGACTTTCGTGCAACGATTATCTGCAGAAGTCGGATATTAGCTCTTTGAAAGCTTATATCGGTACTTAAAAAATAAATATGTTCGCAGAAAAAATTAATGGAGGTGAGCGCAACATATCGACTTTACGCATATGGACTTTGTCGGTTGCGGGCAGAGACATCTGTGAGCCATACAGCTAACCACCTTGGCGTACGAAATTACTACCCTGAACCTCGAGAAATGGTGGACACTTCTGAACAAGAAATCAAGTCGGACAATAAATAATTATCAGTATTGTACAGTAGCGAGATCGTTTTTAATTTGTTAAAAGTCTGACGTGGAAGACAGACTTCTTCCGATCCACAGGTTTGAAATTCGGGTTGAGAAGCATAATTCATGTGTAAAATCGATCTTTCTTCCTTCTTTAGGATCGGTTTGTGCTGAATTTAAAGCGATTATATCTATGTATGTGAGATTTAGTTTAGATACGGTCAATAAAAAAGGGGAGAGCACTTCTTTTTTAAAAACTGTGGTGGCAGTTATTCAACAGAGAATTTCCTTTCTTAAAATTATTTTCATCGTTGATATGTTGAGGTTTTGTACTGTATAAGACACTAAATTGCTGGCACTAGTGGTCACTTCTGTTCATGTATGATAAAAAAATAATAACAAACTAGAACTCGGATTAAATGTATGGGCCACTGAATTACAGCGTGAGTCACTCTCTTTACCTCCCTGAATTACAAAAAATGGTACAGCCTAATCCACTTAGACAGTAATAAAGATGAGCTGAGCTCATTCTGTAGTTATGTAATATCAACCGTTGCGTTAAAGAAAGAGTCAAAGCACAGATTATTTTGTACTGAGAACACATAAAAATGTTTTTCTTATGGTTCCGATTACTGCACTCGAATGGAAAAATGTGAAATTAGCACTGTGCGCTTGTAGATGTTAGCACGTTCGAGCTGTACATGAGAGAGCCCCGCATTACCACCAACTTTATATTGTTTGTTATGAAAATCAAACAAACACGCAAAAGTCACATTCCACTTTAGTTTGCTTTTGCAATACTAGTGCAGCTCATGAAGTTAAAGATATGAAAGAGTAATGAAAAGTAATGTCTCCGAATTTTTTATGTGAAAGCTCTCAAAGCTTTTTAAATACAGGTAAAACAAACTTTATTAACATTTTACAACTTTATTCTTCATGTCTACATTTTTATTTGTTGTTATAGTCATCCTGGAGACGAATACAGTTCATTGATGGGAGGTGCTGGTTGATAGCGTCACTGTAGAATGTTTGATTTTGTTGATGGAGCCACAACATTACCTCTGCTTGCACCACTTCATCATTATCAAAGTGAAGTCCTTGAAGACGTTTTTCAAGGGGTCAGTAATGCAAAATGGAAAGTAGACAAGGATTTTTGGTCAGATGAGTATAGGGTAATATCAACAGCAGCAGAAAATGGAATAACGGGAGTAGGATTCGTTATGAATAGGAAGGCAGGGCAGAGAGTGAGTTACTGTGAACAGTTCAGTGATAGGGTTATTCTTATCAGAATCAATAGAAAACCAACACCAACAACAATAGTTCACGTATACATGCTGACGTCGCAAGCTGAAGATGGAGAGATAGAGAAATAATATGAGGACCTTGAAAGGGTAAGACAGTACTTAAAGCGAGATGAAAATCTAATAGGCATGGAGGACTGGAATGTGGTTGTCGGGAAAGGAGTAGAAGAAAAGGTTACAGGAGAATGAGGGTTTGGGACAAATACTGAGAGACGAGAAAGAGTAATTCAGTTCTGTAATAAATTTCATATAGTAATAACGAATACTATGCTCAAGAATCATAAGATGAGGAGGTACATATGGGAAAGGCCGGCTGATAAGAGAAGATTTCAGTAGGATACATCAAGGTCAGACAGAGATTCCGAAATCAGGTACTGGATTTTAAGGCGTACCCAGGAGCAGATATAGACTCACATCACAATGTAGTAATGATGAAGAGTAGACTAAAGTTTAAAATATGAGACAGGAAGAATCAGTAGGCAAAGAACAGGAATATGGAAGTACTAGGGAACGACGAGATACGCTTGAAGTTCTCTAAGGCTTTATATACAGCAATAAAGAACAGCTCAGTAGGCAATACATTTGAAGAGAAATGGACATCTCTAAAAATTGCAGTCAAAGAAGTTGGATAGAAAACATAGGTACAAAGAAGACAACCATTCGTAAGAGAAAAAATACCTGATTTGATCTATGAAAGAAGGAAGTACAAAAATGTTCAGGGAAATTCAGGAATATAGAAATAGATGTCGCTGAGGAACGAAATAAATAGAAAGTGCATGGAAGCTATGACGAAATGACTGCATGAAAAATGTGAAGAAATCGAAGAAGAAATGATTGTCAGAAGGACTGACTCAGGATACTGGAAATTCAAAAAGATCTTCGGTGAAATTAAAACAAGGGTGGTAACATTAAGTGTAACGGGAATCCCAATGTTAAAGGCAGAGGAGAGAGCGGATAGGTGGAAAAAGCACATTGAAGACCTCTGTGATGGGGAAGATTTGTCTGATGTAATAGGAGAAGAAAGAACAATCAATTTAGAAGAGATAGCGGGTCCAGTATTAGAATCATAATTTAAAAGAGTTCTGGAGGACTTAATATTAAATAAGACAGAAGGGATAGATAACATGCCATTAGAATATCTAAAATCGTTGGGGGAAGTGGCAACAAAACGACTATTCATTTTGGTGTGTAGAATATATGAGTCTGGCGACATACTACCTGACTCTGAAAATATTATCATCCCCACAATTCCGAAGACTGCAGGAACTGACAACTGCGAGAAATATCGTAGAAATAAGCTTAACAGCTCATGCATCCAAGTTGCCGATAAGAATAATATGCTGCACAATGCAAAAGAAAATTAAGGATGTTTAAGACGACGACCAGTTTGGCCTTAGGAGAGGCATAGGCACGAGAGAGGCAGTTCTGACGAAGCGATTGATAATGGAACCAAGATTGAATGTTCAAATGGTTCAAATGGCTCTGAGCACCATGGGACTTCAGTCCCCTAGAACTTAGAACTACTTAAACCTAACTAACCTAAGGACATTACACACATCCATGCCCGAGGCAGGATTCAAACCTGCGACCGTAGCGGTCGCGCGGTTCCAGACTGTAGTGCCTAGAACCGCTCGGCAACCCTGGCCGGCTCAAGATTGAAGAAAAATCAAGACACTTTCATAGGATTTGTAGACCTGGAAAAAGTGTTCGACAATGTAAAGTGGTGTAAGATATTCTAAATTCTGAGGAAAACGGGGGTAAGCTATAGAGAAAGACGAGTAATATAGAATATGTTCAAGACCCAAAGGGGAATAATAAGAGTGGACGACCAAAAAGGAAGTGCTCGGATCAAAAATGTTGTAAGACAGGGATGTAGTCCTTCACCTACACTGTTCAGTCTGTACATCGAAGAAGCAATGAAGGAATGTTTCAGTAGTGGAATTAAAATTCGAAGTGAAAGGTATAAATGATACGATTCGTTGATGACATTGCTATCATGATTGAAAGGAAAGAAGATCTACATGATCTGCTATGTGGAATGAACAATCTAATAAGTACAGAATATGAACTGTGAGTAAATCGAAGAAAGAGCAAAGTAATGAGAAGTAGCAGAAATGAGAACAGTTGAAGATGATGTTAAGGAATTCTACTACTTAGGTAGCAAAATAACCAATGACGGACGGAGCAAGGAGGATATCAAAAGCAGACTAGCACAGGCAAAATGGGCATTCGTGGCCAAGAGAAGTCTACTAATATCAAACATAAATCTTAATTTGAGGAAGAAATTTTTGAGAATGTTCGTTTGGAGTACAGTATTGCATGGTAGTGAGACACGGACTGTGGGAAAACCGGAACAGAAGAGAATCGAAGCATTTGGGATGTGCTGCTACAGACGAATGTTGAAAATTAGGTAGACTGATAAGGTAAGGAATGAGGAGGTTCTGCGCAGAATTGGAGAGGAAAGGAATGTGTGTAAAACGCTGACAAGGAGAAGAGACAGGATTGTGGGACATCCGGTAAGACGTCAAGGAATGACTTCCATGGTACTAGAGGAAGCTGAAGAAGGCAAAAGCTGTAGAGGAAGTCAGAGATTGGAATACATCCAGCAAATAACTGAGGAGGTCGCGGAAAAAAAAAGACCGATGATCATGGGAGTGAACCCAAGGCCCCAAAGCGTTGCAGATGTCGCAGCGTTCGTGTGTGAAGCTCGATTACAACACGCTGTGTCTCACGCGACGACGTGTCACACGCTACAATTCTGAGCTATCTATTGGCGGGGTGCACAAATGTTAAACATGAAGAACGAAGATGTAGAATGTTTAAAACGTATGGTTTATTTAAAAAGCTTTAAGATTTTCACATAAAAAATCCACAGAAATTACTTTTTAGACCACCATTGCAAATAACAGGAGGTGAGTTAGTTGCTGAATGGTTTGATATTACGTTCCTTTGTTATGACTCGTTACAGAATATATACTTCCGCTCTAATGTCGACGGGGCATTAAATTCCTAATAAATATTTTCATTCATTTTCTTCGCCCAATTATCTTTGTATCTGAGGAAAATGTTTGTATATTGTATTTGCAGACAAGCATATTCTTTGACTCGCAGTGCAACTTACGTGCCGAATCGTTGCTGGTGAGTTTGTTGCGATATACCGGCGAGATTTGCAACTGCAAGGTCATTCCAAGACACGCGATGTTGAGCCTGATCCATTCTTGTCAAAAAGGGGAGTATATTTCCCCTAGTGGTCTTCGCTGTACTCGTATCTTCTACAAATTTGGAGACGCCATGGCGAGAAAGAATATGGATTTTATTGCTGCTCGTTTCACTCGCAGCAGTTAAAGCTGTTCTCTTAGGTTTCTTCCTAACTACACACTATGAAATCGCCACATATTCGGAAATAAACAGTAAATGTAAATAATATCGAATATTGCAGAACGAGATACTAGGCTCGTAAGCGCCAGAAAGCGTTAAAACCGCTAAGGTGAAAAAAGAAAAAGGTTATAATGGGGCACAAACCTACTTTCTTCGACTCTGTAATCCACGTCTTTATCTATTACACTACGCTGAAGACATGCGTTCTTCGTCTTTTGTGTCGGCTATCATCGTATCTCTTGAAGGGTTCCACAGTTATAAATCACTGTGTACTATTTAGGGGCGTCAATCACTTGTTTCGGGTCGGTAACTATTAGCCTAGAATACAGTACCGCGTACATTGTAAACTGGTAGTGTTGTTACCATTCCGTGTCATCTTCGCCGCTGGGAGCTTTTTTGTGGTTTTTGATCTATTGCCGGTTTTGGAGTTCGAAGATGAGCGATGAAGCAGATTAACCATATGTCGAATTCGCACGAGAAAAGCAAACAAAGCGATAAACCCAGCAATATAGTGATAGACTACGTTGATAGCGATCGAAGAACTGGCAGTAGCGATCGTCGTTCTTCGACATGTATCGATTCCTCTACTTCTGACAGCCACTATGCCGACTACCTTTGTGAGTCACGCACACCAAATAGTAATGGAGGTTTGTCTGAGGGAGTCATACACCTAGCGCCGTAGGAAGTCGTCGATGTGGTACCCGTCTTGAATTACTAGTATTTTTTAAAACAGAAATAAAAGCCAAATATGTAGTTCAGTTAAGAGTATATTCGATAAATAATACTCGTGTGCTGGTACTAGCGACTTCCTGGTATTCGATATACGATGTGCGTCGACAATATCTTAAAACGGTGTATTTCTTGAATCTCCCATCTTCGTACACTCGCCATTTCTACATTTCATCATATATTTTGCGCATTCAGTGCTGAACGACTCATCACGCGAGCTGTTCTCTATCTACAACCATATTCTGCAACGTACTGCGAAGTGCATAGTAGAGAGCACTTCTGTTTGCATCGTTACTGCTGTTTCTTTCCGCCCAATTCACGTATGGAGCGAGGGAGGAATTATTGTTTAAACGCCTCTATGCGTGTTGTAATAATTAGTCTAATCTTATATTCGCGATCCATACGGGAACTTGAAGTAGGGCGTCGTGGTACATTCCTAAATTCATGAGCTACATCTGGTTCTTGGACCTTTGTAAATAGGTTTTCTAGGTATAATTTGTTCCTATCTTCAAACGTTTGTCAGTTTAGTTTCTTTAGCATCTTCATGACACTGTCCCATGGACCGAACAAATTAGTGGTCATTCGTCCTGCCACCCTCTCTATGCGTCCAATATCCCCCGTTAGTACTATTTGGTATGGGTCCTACACATATGAGCTATGAAATAGGATGGATCGCACGAATGTTGTATCAGCGGTCTCCATTGTAGACAAATAGCATCTGCCTGCTGTTCTACAAACAAACTGAAATGTGTCACATTCTTTACCGACGACTGCACTTATGTGATCATTCCACTTCATATCCCTACAAGTTGTGACGCCCTGGTATTTTTATGAGTTGGCTGATTAAAACTATGACTCGCTGATATTGTAGTCATAGGATAAATTTCAGTATTTCCGTTACTCTTCACCTGGAGGCCTCATCCCTCTACTGCTCAGCTCTATGTGCAGTTTCAAAATGTGATGCATTGTTTTAGGCACGGAAAAGTAACAACTCCTGCATCATTTTGTGGGATGAAGCGATGAGCGCCATAACGATTCTCTGAACGGCTTCTAGCAACGAGCTTAACGTATGAAAAGTAATGTCTCCGAACTTTTTATATGAAAACTATTAAGGCTTTTTAAATAAAACAACATTTATTAATATTCCACGTGTTTATTCTTTATGTCTACGTATTTATCTGTGAACATACTCATCCTAGCGACGAACAAATTTCTCCCAACGAAAGATCTGATTGTTGCCCATCGTCGCTGTAGAATGTCTGACGTGTTGACGGAGCCACAGCCTCACTTCTGCCGGCAAAAATGTTTTTTAAGTTTTGGAAACAGATGAAAATCGGATGGGACCAAGTCGCGACTGTATGGATGACGATCGATGACAGAGAACCCAAAGCGTCTGATTGCTGCAGATGTCGCAGCGCTTGTGTGTGGTCTGATGTTGTCATATTGAAGGAGAGAGTGCTCCAGGTCTGGACGAGGTCTTTGAATTCAAAACCTGGATACAGTACGCTTTTTCTCACACACCGACATATTTACGTTACAAACCACCATGTTACATGCTACAATTCGGAGCCCTGTAGCGGCAGAGAGCTGAAAATATGTAGACACGAAGAAGAAAGACGTAGAAGGTTAATAATATTGTTTAAAAAAACCTTTAAGAGTTTTTACATAAGAAATTCGGAGGCCCTACTCTTTAGCATGCCCTCGTTTACAGTAAAACTCGGTTCTAGGCGCTTCAGTCTGGAACCGCGCGACCGCTATGGTCGCAGGTTCGAATCCTGCCTCGGGCATGGATGTGCGTCATGTCCTTAGGTTAGTTAGGTTTAAGTAGTTCTAAGTTCTAGGGGACTGATGACCTGAGCTGTTAAGTCCTATAGTGCTCAGAGCCATTTGAACCATTTTTGAACAGTAAAACTGCAATTGGAAATAGGCGATGGTGAAAAACTGTTTACTTCTGTTTCAGCATGAGTACGACTGGTAGACAGAGCACTGTAAGAGGTAAGTCGAAGCAAGGTACTTGTAGGTGACATTCCTTAGAGTCATTTTGATCCCCGGGAGCTATGTCGAAACCATTGAACTTGGTGTGCAAAATATATGAAACAGACGAAATACCCTCAGATGTGAATCAGAATGTAGTAACCGCAATGGTACAGAAGGCTGGTGCTGGGAGATGTGAATGTTATCGAATCACCAGTTAAAAATACGTGGCTGAAAAATATTAGCACGAATTATTTGTGGAAGAATGGGGAGCGTGGTAGAAGTCGACTTCAGGTACCGGAGAAGTACTGAGCCTATAACCTATCTTTAAAGTAGATTGAAGACTAGGAAACCAAGTTACGAGTATATAACATTTCTATATTTTGAGAAAGCTTTTGATATGTTGATTGAAATACATTCTTTGGAATTCTGGAGGAAAATATAGGTAGCAGAACATTATACATAACTTTTTCAGCAAACAGACTGTCGTTCTAAGAGTCGAGGGGCATGAAAGGGGAGCAGTGGTTCAGTGGTAGCCTGAGTGATAGGATCTCTCCTTCGTTTTTCAATTTGTTCAGTGGGCAACAAGTAAAGAAAACTAAAGAGAAATTTTGAAACTGAATTAAGATGAAAAGGTACAATATCGAGGTTTCTCTATGACATTGTAATTCTCTCAGAGATAGCAAAACACTTGGAAGACTGCTAAGTGGAATGGATACTCTCTTCTAAAGAAGTTATGAGATGAACTTCAACAAAATTAAGACAGGGAGTAATGGTATACAGTCGAATTAAATTGTTCAGATGACTCTGAGCACTACGGAACTGAACTTCTGAGATCATCAGTCCCTAGAACTTAGAACTACTTAAACCTAACTAACCTAAGGACATCATACACATCCATGCCCGAGGCAGGATTGGAACCTGCGACCGTAGCGGTCGAATTAAATCTAGCAAAGCTAAAAGAATCGGATTAGGGAACGAGATGCTAAAAGTAGTAGATGAATGTTGTTACTTGGGCAGCAAAATAGCTGATAATGTCCAACTTAGAGAGGAAGTAAAATGCAGACTGGCTGTAGGACAATACGCGTTTTTGAAAAAGAAAAATCTGTCAACATCTAATAAAAATTTACGTGTCTCGACGTAGTTCCTGAAGGTATATGTCGGATATGCACATATTAAGGAATTGAAAAGTGGAAGATAAACAGTTCAGATAACACGAGAAAAGAAGCTTTAGCAATGTGCTACTATAGATGAATGCAGAATCTGATATGGGTCGACTGAGTAAATATTGAGGAGGTACTGATTGAAATTATAGAATTGGGGGGAAAAAGAAATTTGTGGCTCAACTTGACTGAAAGAAGGGATCAGTTCATAGGACACATTTTGCATTTTACCCTATTTTTGCAAACGGTGTCAGCGACAGTGACATGGAATGGCATGTGGCTAACTTACGTATCTCCTGGCTGTTGCCTTTTCAAAACGATAGCTGCCACTTATTACTCAGAAGGCCCTTCAGTTTTCCTCAAGTGGCTGAGTGCAGCCTATTTCAGTCTTCCTGCGGAAGCGATCGCCTTCGAAGTAGCACGAAAAGAACTCAGTTCAACAGGGCAGTAGTCAAACATAGTGATCACTCAACTTGAAGGGGGACGGAAAAAGAGCGAACTTTGTTTCTTAATTCCCCCTTTTTTTGATTCTACAGTGTATACAGCGACCGAAAAACCGAAACAACTGTATCCAGAAAGATGAAATTTGCAAGAACTTGTGTGTTGAGCTATCAATATTCATCCACTGAAAGTTTATGTACTGAGTATATAGATGCCTTTGTGACTGGATCTCGTGTAGTTTTCCTTGAATGTACCCTGTGGGATGTCCCGGGACATGGGCTTCTTCTGACAATTCTTAAGTTTCTGTTGTTTCATCGTGACGAACCACTTGCACATTTTGCACACCCTGTTAGGACGACATGTTCCATGGCCGTCTTCATCAGTGGATATGAAGCCAATCCGTTTTTTTTTCTTTTGGGGGAATGGGGAGAGGGTAGTGTGAAGAGCTTAGGTTACGAGAATCGATCTGCTTCTCAGGACTATCACAATTGCTCAAGTTGCGCGCCAATATTCTAAAATTCTAGTAATAGCGCGGAAGTCTTCGATGGAATCTGTTATATTCGTCCACTGGACATTTTACGCAGCTGCTTAATGAAACATTTCCTTAAGCTGTAATAAAAGTGTACCTGGTATACCAGTGTGTCGCTGCATGATACCTGTAATTTGGTTATACATTTTGAGTATCTGTTCCTGTATACATAACGTTACATTCGTCAAAATGTAATGATCGGATGACTGATTTATTTTTTACGTCACTGTCCAATATACAGGAACCCAAAATCCTCACACACTGAACAAACTCCCATAAAACTATTCATCAGTGGGATTTACTGTATCAGCACACCTAATGAGCATTCCTGAACGACATCTTAAGTGTTACTGGTAGCCTTCACACTTACCAATTACATGTTGGAAGTGATATACAAATGTCCGGTGTCCAACAGAATGACGCAACTTTTATGTCCCTTGAACTAAAGCAGATTTCGGCATTATTATTAGTTCTTCAGTTGCTTCAAGGCTACTTGAAAGTCTGATTGAAAATATAGAAATATGGTTTCGAAAACAAACCATCACTAAAAAGTCGGTGGGTTATTACGTATATAGCAGGAAATATGGAATATGCAACTTCTTGCACAAAATGTAACAACAACTGGAAACAGTAAAAGAAACCAACAGATTTAATGTTTTAAAAAAATCTCTCGTACTTGAGTACAATATTAACCATATTTTTATTATAAATGTGGCTGGTATCGGCACATCAATTGAAATTCTTAAAATTAATAATATAATAAGACAGTTTTGATTTCATTAAAGTTTCAGTTATTGTTACCATTATCATTAAATAAAAATAAGACAGATAATGTGCGTATCGTAAGGTCACCCCTGCAGTCCCTCATTCTGTTCACAGTAATGTTGCCGCTGTAACGCAAGAAATCTTAAGAGACTACTTTGTTACAAGAGAAATGATGAGAAATAGCGACATTCGAATTAAAAAGTGCGATTATCTGTTCACGTGTGTTACAAGTGAGACAATAAAGTAACGTTTGCCACTATAAAGATTCGAAAACTCATATCATTTTTCTGACACTGAATTGTATTTAAGCTTCCTAAAGCGAATATATTTATCAAGTGAATAACGTAAATCATGAAGTAACATTCTGTAGTGAGAGAAATGTAAACCACTGGACTATAGCTACCTCTAGGAAATCACTTTTAGTTTGTCACTTGTGTACGGAAGAATGAGTGACGAAACAAAGCTTAACATGAAATGCATTGGAAACTACAAAACAATTAGTCTACTTTTCGTAGCGGTCGTCATTCCCTGAAGTTCACAAAGTTCCTGGAGGTTAGACTGCAATTAAGTACAGAGTTCAGTTTTACACATCATTATTACAGTTTTGTTGACATGTAACGTTGCATCTGTTCCGATGATTGCGAATACCCATACTATTAATATTTTGGGTAATATTATTGGTTTGTATTTCATTACAATTTTTAATTGTGTTCATATGTCTATTGTAAGCCTTTTACACTACCTATTATTGGAAGAAATCTTTTATAAATTGATTCTAATTTAGTTACAAACACTATCGTTATGTTACAATCCCTGTGATTTATGAATTCAAGAGAACTTGGTTAGTATATTAAAATTACAACTGTTTTTATATTCGGCAGAGGATGATACACAGCTCTATATTTGTTGTCATGTTGCACTGTAATGATTATGCTTTGTCAAATGAATTGCACAAATCTGCTATGTTCCATGATGCCTATCCAATACATTTGTGATTATCGCTAAGTTTATGGAACTGAAAAAAATCATGTAACATTATTTTTTTTGCCACTATTTCTTCATCCTTTTTCATATGATGTATTTCCAATGTTACGATACCAGAATTTGTAACGCAGCTTCTTATCGTTTAGCTTGATTCATCACCAATGTTCCATTGTCCTGGTTTTTTTTTTTGCATTAGGCTTTTGTTGCGTTCAATGACAGTGTACGTGGAATAACTTACTGGAAGGTTACAATCATACTTTATGGGACGAGAGATCGAAAACAGAAGAGTCGACTGTCATTACACCTAAAATAAGTATTTATGAGATAAGGGAGGGGCATTAATGTCACCGACTAGTCGACATCTAGAGTATTAATAATAATAAAAAAAGAAAAACAGGATAGGCTGTTTGCAAATGAATGAATGAATGAATGAATGAATGAGTGAATGAATTATTGCAGTGATAAAACCTCACATCTAAAATTGTGTAAAAGTATGGCCCCAGTTTTCTTTTAAAGTTGTCTCTCCAGTTTCGTCCATCGGGCAGTTTGATTTCTGAGTAGGGTTGATTCCACCCGAATGGATTCATCAAAGTTAATAGAACTTGCTGCATTTCCTCGAACAGAATTTTCATCTGCTGCGGTTAGATGAGGAAATGAAAAATGTATCTGGCGTTCACCATACAGTTATGTGTGAGGATCTAACAGATGTAATCCTTCCTGTCCTCATTCGAGGACCACATTATGCCGGCTGAAGAGTGTCTTGCACTTCCTCTCTACCTGCCTCCCCACCTCATTCAAGGGTAGTTTCTAAGTAAATGCATTTGCAGGGGCGCGTCGCTATCACCGAACTCACGGCTGAACAGGTTTGTTTCCTGATCTTGGGAAACTGTGTATAGCTATCTTCGCCAGCTACAACATCAGTTCTGCCAGAAAACCACTAAGGATACGAAATACTGACATTATAAAGATACGTGACACTACGAACGCTCTTCCCCCTCCCCACACATTATTCTTTAAAGAATCCAACTTCATTTATGAATCAGCTTAAAACTTTTGATTATTTTATTGATAAGTTAATGTGTTAAACATTTGACACTAAGCAGGCAAGAAAGAAAAAAAGTATGCCGGACGGGGTGGCCGAGCGGTTCTAGGCGCTACAGTCTGGAACCGCGCGACCGCTACTGTCGCAGTTTTGACTCCTGCCTCGGATATGGATTTTTGTGCTGTCCTTAGGTTAGTTAGGTTTAGTAGTTCTATGTTCTAGGGGACAGATGA
Source organism: Schistocerca gregaria (assembly GCF_023897955.1). NCBI lineage: Eukaryota > Metazoa > Arthropoda > Insecta > Orthoptera > Acrididae > Schistocerca > Schistocerca gregaria. The sequence goes on along the minus strand of NC_064920.1, from coordinate 300,369,270 downwards.
CCTTAGAAGTTGAGTCCCATACTGCTCAGAGCCATTTGAACCATTTGAGAAAAAAGTTTAGAAAATATTTGAAATTATGTGTAAAGTTTGTCGCAAGTCATTAAGTGTTCTCATTCTCAGATACTGGATGGGTAAATGGCGCGCGCCTCAGGCCATATACACAGTTTCTAACTGCAGTAATTAAGTGTCTTAAAACTGTAAGAGGCGATTATACCCCTGAATGAATATAACTGCAGTTTACATTTTTAAGTTCTCTTAATAACCACATGAAATACCGAAAACCACATTTTTATAGTTGCTGGGGGCCATTAGATAGACTACCTGCAACTCGAACTAAGCACCGTGCACCGGATTAGCCTTATAGTAGTGCACAGTAGATCATGTTACCTGACAGCAGCGCGTTGTAATAGGCGCGAAAATTCAGATTACTATACGGCGATCCTACATGTACTTACAAATATACATCACCTAATCCATACAAGATTATCGAGTGTTTACGGGACACGATCCGTCGTCAACCAACAAATCTCTTGCAACGCTCATAAGTCTGTTGTTTGTCTGATCTTCAGACGTTTGGGGGACGCTCGGTAAATGAAGGAAGTGTTGGGTTTAAGTCCCATCGATGTTTAGATCAGAGAGCAGGAACAAACTCTGACCGAGAGAAAGATGGTGGATAAAATCGGTCGTTTGTTTCCAAAGAAGTGCTTTAAGGAAGGCACGGAAAACTTATCTTCGCGTGATAGGACACAAACTTGTGCCACCGTCCTTCCAAATGCGAATCCAGTACCTTACCATTGCTGGCTGATGCCCGGCAAGTACTTTCAAAAGTTATACAGATTGAATACCAGATACAAAGTTTTGAGACGATACGAGATGTGCGAAACTGCTACAAACTACTCAAGCAATGCTGTAGGCGAGATAGATTATACTTAGAAGGAAGCCCTTAAGTGCGAGGTCGCAAGTTCAATCTTCAGTAAGGCTCATTTTAAAGTCAACAATTATGAGAGGAAAAAATATTAGCTGCTAATGAATCACCATGGGCATCAGGAGGATGACAGAAAATGACTGCCCGGGAGGTACAGAGAGCAAATGTGTGTACTACACTTCACAAGGCCGCGCAGGGTAGCCGCGCGGTCAGGCGCCTTGTCACGGTCCGTGCAGCTCCCCCCGTCGGAGGTTCGAGTCCTCTCTCGGGCTTTGGTGTGTGTGTTGGCCATAGCGTAAGTAAGTTTGAGTTAGATTAAGTAGCGTGTTGGCTTAGGAACCGTTGATCTCAGCAGTTTGGTCCCATAAGACCTTACCACAAAAAATAGAACACACTTTACAAAATGGACATAGTCAATATCCAAGATATGTTCAAAACAAACCGTAAACTTCCACCATTAACAGCGAAAGAAAAATGGTGCTCCACATTTTTTGATCACGAAGGTTCGTACCATCAAGATCGAAGGCGCACTCCGTGGGAGTTACAGACCGTGCAAGACGTTCAGCTAGGTATCCACCCTCAAAGATGCAAATGGAAACATACTGGTGTAACGGGATGATGAGAGCTGATTGGATGTGATGGCATGCAACCGAATGCGAAATAGTCTGTCGTGGAGCTTATAGTGAAACTGCTATCCTGTAAGGCGTAGTTGCAGATAGTGCTATAATAAGTTTCAGAGGCACGGAAAAAACAAACATCCATAGGCTGAATTGCTATTGGTTCCTGCTAGTATAAGCGGCACTATCATATACTTTTCAGGAGTGATAATTTGCTCTAAATGAGTTTTCCATTTGTGTGGTCGTATCATTCGTACTTGCTGTACAGTTCCCGAGGGTATTTTCATTACGACGTTACATCAACAAGAAAATGCGTGTTCCTTCACCAGATGCCTTTCGCGTAACTGAGGTAAAGCATCTTTAGTGGTCTGTAATTAAAGATACGTATTATTTGATTTGTTTTTAAGATCGAAAAACAGTTCGCTAACAATGTGTTGGTTATTACGTACCGTGATTCCTGATTGGTTTCTCGATTATATCAGGAAATGCGTCTACTAGCACGTCTTTAGTGTCTTCCTTCACTGAAACTTGAAGTCTAATTTTTCTTTGCTCTGCAGAACTATGAAATTCTTAGGCGCTGTGCTGCGAAAACGTGAGAAATAAATAGTTCTATAGAGCAACGACGTGTTAGACAGTAATTAGCACTGTCTAATGATTAAAGACACGAAAGATGTGCAAGCAGACGGCATTTCCTGATGCAGGCGAAAAACAAGCAGAAGTCAGCGTCAGTAAAAACCGACACGTTGGGTAAGAACTGTTTTTCGCTCTTAAAAACAAATCAAATTGTAAATTTCTTTAATTGTAGACCACTGATGATGCTTTACCTCAATAAAGCGAAACATGTCTGGTGAGGAAAATACGCATTTTCTTGTACTTTTAACGGTGGAACGAAAATACTAAAAGAGTACAATTTTTATATGAAAACTAGGAATCAAGCAAAAGCAAGTTTTTTTGAGCAGCTATTGACCAAAAGCCGTGCTCATAGCATAGTTGTCGTTCTCTTACGTCCATTTTCCCACTCTTCCTTGCTACGTCGTAAATATGCCTACTGCCCTTGCAAGATCAAGCTCACAAGAAAGAATCGTTGGGGGCGGAGCACCTCCAACTTCTCACAGCACACTAAATAACTGTCCAGCCAGTTTACCATCCAGATTAACAGTCAGCATAAATATATACGAATGGGTTACGGCATTGATGTTAGCTGATCTTGATAAAACTTTCTTGGTACCTCCAATTTACTTTTCAAATCCCGATTGGTCGGTGTTGAAAACAGATTCCTTACTGAACAATGGGACGAGTTTGTTTATCTTATCTACAAATTTTATGGCCGATTCAACAGTTTTCACTGTATCGTCGTTGCCACATAGTTTGGAATTTCCTTATCTCACTTCTTCCAATTCTGTAGCACTGTTTGAAGTTACGTAACTACCTATGGCTTCCCTTGAAATTATCGTAATCTGTGTCGCACGCAATTTGGTGTGCATAACGTAGTACGTCACTATAATGCACACATTATAAACTGTTTTGAGCCTCCTTGAAACGCGACGACTCCCATTTTTGTAACAAATGCGTCTTGTTCTCCCTTGAATATCCGTAGGTTTTCTGGTGCTCTACACGGTCATATCGTTGCGGACTTATTCGAAATCTGTTCATAACTGCTTTTTTTGCTATGCTGCAGATGATCTTTCATGTACGTGATTATGTTTAGTACTGATCTTTGGACAACGATTGTTCTTTACTACGTTTCACAGGAGACTGGATTTGTGGCTCCCTGTCCGGCAAGGATGATGAACTACATGGCTGGACACACGTTTCAGTATCACTTTCACTTATTAAGCACATATCGTCATCAATGAACACCTCATGTTCATTATCTGCACAGTTGATCGTATATGATACCACACATTCCACTGAGTCATCTTTCAGGAACGCTAATATTTCATCTTCTTTCTCACCTACGAAATCCCTTGGGTTTGTTTCTGACGACATATCAACTTCAGAAACTGTTGTTATAGATATAATGCAATGTTTGCTTTGTTTATCGTTGCCATTGTTCTGCTTTATATCATCACAAGCACTGTAGCAGTGTTGTGAGTTACTCGTCGAATAAGCAGTTTTAATACGCTCCGTAGCCTCATGCTGTGCTCACCATTGGACACCTCCAGTTCCGGTCACAGTTGCCATCAGCAGTTAATATTGATGTTGCACGATAGGCATTATGTGGAGCGTAAATGCCGTAAGCATCAATGGCCTTTTGCGAGCTCGCGCTCAAAGAGTTACTTGTTATCCATTCGTTCTATCACGGGAGTTATGATCCGTTTTCTTGGGTTTCCAAGGGGCACATAGTTTGACAACTGTGTGTATTGTGTAGATGGTTAAGGTGAATGTTAGTTTACACTAAGTTACGATTGCGTTTTTTTATAATTTTGGAATTGTAAGAATGAGAGAGGGCATAACCTGCTTCAGATACATAATCTGCACCTCTTGAATACCATTATATAAGAGAGAGAGTTCTGGCGAATGATTCACCGGCAAAGCAACGTATTACGATATTCCCTAAGAGACTGTAGCAAGCGCATTCAGTGTCGGACCACATGTTCGCGAGTATGTATTCAAATTACAGTTGAATGTTAGACAAGTCACTGGAACCGTATGTGTGTGTTGGCCAGCATCGTAAGAGGAAACCGAGCGGTGGGTCGGGTTACTTGGGGGAAAAGACCAAACTGCGAGGTCATCGGTCTCATCGTATTAGGGAAGGATAGGGAAGGAAGTCGACCGTGCCCTTTTGAAGGAACCATCCCGGAATTTGCCTGGAGCGATTTAGAGAAATCACGGAAAACCTAAATCATGATGACCGGACGCGGGATTGAACCGTCGTCCTCCCGAATGCGGGTCCAGTGTGCTAACCACTGTGCCATCTCGCGCGGAGGAGGAAACCGAGTTAACTTTAAGGAATTTCAGGTGTTGACAGCAATGAGTGATATGGAGAGATTAAAAAACGTACTGCCATAGCAACATATCTTTCTTGCTCTGACTGTTGAGGATGCTAAAGTTGGTATTAAATATATCCGATGATTGGTGGCTTATTCCGTCCTGGGGCTGATGAGCAGGTCTTTTTCAAGTCAGTGTCCTGACAGCAATTTTCTACAGCAGTAAGATGCAACTACACACTGAAAAGGCAAAGAAACTGGTTCACCTGCCTCATATCGTGTACGGTCCCCGCGAGCACGCAGAAATGCGGCAACACGACGTGGCATGGACTCGACTAATGTCTGAAGTAGTGCTCGAGGGAAATGACAGTATGAATCCTTCAGAGCTGACCATAAACCCGTAGGAGGGTGTAGATCTTTTGTGAACAAGATGTTCCAGATATGTTCATGTCTGTAGAGTTTGGTGGCCAGCGGAAGTGTTTAAACTCAGAAGAGTGTTCCTGAAGCCTCTTTGTAGCAGTTCGGGACATGTGGGGTGTCACATTATACTGCTGGAGTTGCCCAAGTCCTTCTGAATGCACAATGGACATGAATGGATGCAGGTGAACGCACAGGATGCTTACGTATATGTTCCCTGTATCTACACGTATCAGGGGTCCCATATCACTCCAACTGCACACGCCCTACGATGATACTGAGCCTCCACCAGCTTGAACAATCCCCTACTGACGTGCAGCGTCCATGGCTCCATGAGGTTGTCTCCATACCTGTACACGTCCATCGGCTCGATACAATTTGAAACGAGATTCGTCCGACCATGCAACAAGTATCCAGTCATTTACAGTTCATTGTCGGTGTTGAGAGGCCTAGGCGCAGTGTACAGCTTTGTGTTGGGCAGTCATCAAAGGTACACGAGTGGACATTCCTCTCCGAAAGCCCATATCGAAGAGTCGTTGAATGTTTCGCACGCTGACACTTGTTGATGGTCCATCACTGAAATCTACAGCAATTTGCGCAAGGGTGTTCTCTTTAGTCGTCGTTGGTCTCGTTCTTGCAGAATCTTTTCCTGCCGCAGCGATGTCGGAGATTTCATGTTTTACCGGATTTCTGATATTCACGGTTCACTCGTGAAATGGTCGTACGGGAAAATCTCTATTTCATCGCTATCTCGGAGAGGCTATGTCCCATTGCTAGTTCGCCGACTATAACACCACGTTCAAACTCACTTAAATCTTGATAACCTGCCATTGTAGCAGCAGTAACCGATTTAACAAATACGCCAGACAGTTTTTTTTTGTTACATAGGAGTTGCCGATGGCAGCGCCGTGTTCTGCCTATTTACATAGCCCTGTATTTCAATACACACGTCTATACCCGTTTCTTTGGCACTTCAGTGTATGAAAAAACCTGGAAAAACATGCGTTCGAAAATTAAACACTTTGTGAGCACTGTTAAGTACAAAATATTTCTAGATTATTAACACAGTCGCTGTTAGATAAGTGCATAAAAAGGAATGCATAGGAAGTCTTGTTCCCATGCAGTCGCTGGTTCGATTTTAATTTGCGGCAATTCTTTTTTCTTTTGTTTTAGTTCTGCACTCATTATAATACGGAAATTGTAAGTAATAAATATAGAATTACAATTTTTAATAAAAAGAATATATTTCATTTTCATTTTTGGTCACGTAAAATAAAATTAATATTTGATACAAGCATGTGAAATGTCTTACTGTCCAATAAAATAAATTATCGACTATACTATTCTGTCTCTAGAAATAAAAAGTGCTTTATTACTGCTCGATGTTTCTTTTTTTTGTACCAAATTTCAGTTTCTCGTGAATACTTCCAATTTCATGTGATTCACACTGAAATTACAAATGTCTTGTTTTATAAAAAAATATGACACAATATTTATTAATTATTATTATTATTATTATTATTAGTCCTAAAGCTCCCATGTGGAAGACGCTAAGTAAAGCTGGTTCACTTTCCGTTCTTCTTGGTCTTCTGGTTCTTTTTATTTGCCCACCAGTTTTTCATTGTTTGCGAAAATTTAGTTCTTCTTTCTTCGCTCCATTTTGTTCCGGTTCTCGGTGCTTTTGTCTCTGTTTTAACCTCCCACTTTTCAACTTTTATTCCAAAATTGTTCCTTGCAGCTATTTCTTCTTTAGTAATTTTTGCTAATTCCAAATCTTTTTTAACTTTTTGGATCCATTCTCCTCCATTAACAAGAGAATCTACGTATTTTACAATTCTTTTTGTTAATCTGTGTTCAGGAAGTCTCATTATGTGGCCATAGAATTTAAGGCGTCTTTTCCTCATGTCTATCTCTATGTTAGAATATTCTTCAATTTTTGATGTTTTCTGTAATCTATATCCATTCTCGGTCCATCTTGGTCCCAAATTTTTTCTAATTATTTTTCTTTCTTCTTTCTTTAGATTTTCTAGATCAGTTTTCCTGTTTAGTGCCAAGGTTTCGCTGGCATATAACATTGATGGTTTAATGACTGTATTGTAATGCCTAATTTTTGCATTTAAAGATAAACATTTTTTATTATAGAGGTTTTGCACTAATCATAAAATATTTATTAATTAATATTTCCATTTGTAAAAATATATAGATTTTACACCAAAGTATTAAAAATTGTTAATAGTGAGATATGAACCAGTGATTTCTCAACTATAAGACTTTTACATAACGCGCCCGGCTGCTGGTGGCAATGCTGCTTATTTACCATAACCTCTAATCGTTGTGTTCTTCAGATCGCTGTAAAATCTTCTAATATTTGAAGATGACCTTTTCGAGTTTTTTTGAGAATTGCATAGTACTGCTTTAAGAACAGTTGGTAAGAACCATTTCTCAGTGACTACCCCACGAAAGGAAGTGTTTCCGATTACCTGTTGGAAATAAACTTACAAGAAGTCTTGTTGGTAAGTAGCACTTTCCCTAAGAGTGATATTACCAGGAACAGGAAATGACCAGTGGAAACGACTGCATTCTGCCTCTAAGGCACATTGGCTGAAAGGGATGGATGTTATAACATTTTCACGGAGCTATTTAGAGTTTCTCAAATTGCGGGGTTGGCCAGCAATCCTCCTGGGTGTAGGACGCGAATCAGGTGCCTTTTGGGGCGTAGATGATGTCTCGAGAATGTTGACTACATCGAATCGGGAATGATGCTTAGTGATCAATAAAGTCAACTCATTTCCAACTTTTAGGCGAGTAATGCGAGTTAGTGCACATGAGCATGCGATTTTTCAGACATATACAGTATCATTTAGTCCAGTGTTTTGCCTCTGTAGCACTTCACTCGGTGATGTGCATTGTGCCTCGGTAAGCAATTCTTTACATATCTTAGAGTACTAAACTGAAGGTCTGTACGCTGCGTATGTGTGCTGTGGAGGGGGAGATAGCAGAAGTGAATAGCCATGTAAACTTGTGGCTATACGAGCTGTGAAAATAGGCATGAAGAAGGATGCTGGCTAACTGTACTGAGGACCACAACAAAACTAACGAATAAAATCTCAGTCTGTGTAATTTTAATGTCAATATGGCTTGTCGTGCAATTATTTAACTAACTGAACATGGAATGTATGTGTGAGGATATGTATATATTCCAGCATTGCTCTGGAAAGCCTAGGTCAACTCACAGTCTGTCAAACATGGTACACATTACACATGTAACTTACTATTTAAAAACAGTAAGTCATCTATAGGGACCCAGAAACGCTTGGAACAATTTCAAACAAACTGGGTGAAAATTTTGTGATGTTAAATGAAAAAAGATGCTTCTGAGGTGAGGCACCGCTCGCCCCTCCCTCCATGGACAGGAGAGGACAGGGTGAAATGTAAAAATCTTGCATCAATCTGAACCAAACACGGTACGCTTAAGGCATACTATATGGGAACAAGTATTGTGGGACGAGACAGCCCTATCACCACGTAGGAATGAGAGTGAAACTCGCGACCCATTTTCAAAGAATCTTGCCACACATATTAATTAGAAACTGCAGCAAAAATTTGCAGAGACGAAAATAAGATAATAATACTACCCTATGCGTAGTAGCGGCGCTTCTCGGTAAGCGTTTGATACCTATATGGAAATCTTACGGTCTTTTATTCCACGTTCGTCGCAGAATGACATGCAAACAGTTGTCACCACTTTCTCGGTTTTACGAAGACTACGAGACTGGACTTTTCTCCATTTTTCTTCTCTTTAGCAACTGTGGGAGCCATCACGAACCGTGGCCGTCGTCTTTGGGAACAATTATAAAGCCTCCGTTCTTTCGAGACAGCTCAAAAAGTAAGAGAATTTTCGAGTTAAGTGTTTACGATACCACTTTACAATTTTATTTAGTGTCTTTGGGTGTTTGTTTAATCTGTTAATCCAGTGTTGTTGTACTCATACTTTACTGTCTCATATTTCATATACGACTGCTGATAATGAACCCTTCTAGCCATTAAACAATTTGTGAGAGCACTGACTGAAAAAAAAATTATAGTTACTGTGTGGCAGATAGTCCTCTCAAATATACTGGAGACAATGCAAGACCATATTAACATCTAGAGAACATGTTAATATAATTTACAGAAATTATATATTTAGAGAGTACTTTCGAAAATGTTTACTTGAACAGAGACTTTGAAACACTGTAGATAGAAGGGATACAATAAAGGGAGAGAAATGTTGTTTGCAACATGTACAGAAACCAGGCTGCAGTTGTATGAGTCGAAAGACTCGAAAGGGAATCTGTAGTCGAGAAACGAGCAAGCAGCAAGGAAAATGAAGGAGAAATTTGAAGAGGTAATTAAAATTCAGGGAGAAGAAATAAAAACTTTGAGATTCGCCAGTGACATTATACTTCTGCCAGAGACAGAAAAGGACTTGGAAGAACAGTTGAATGAAATCGGTCATGTATTCAAAGGAGGTTATGAGATGTACATCAACATAAATACAATAAGAGTAATGGAGTGTAGTCAGATAAACCAGGTGAAGCCGAAGACATTAGATTAGGAAATGAGACAGTAAAAGCAGTAAATTAGTTTTGCTGCTTGGAGAGGATGTAAAATGCAGACTGGCTATAGCACTAAAATTATCCCTGAAAAAAAAAGGATTTTGTTAATACATAACATGAATTTAAGTGTTAGGAAGTCGTTTCTGTAGGTACTTGCCTGAGGTGTAGTTTTGCATGGAAGTGAAATGTGGATGATAAACAGTTGGAAGTGAAATTTGGATGACAAACAGATCAGGCGAGAGGAGAACAGGAGCTTTTGACATGTAGAGCTACATAAGAATGCCGGAGATTAGGTGGGTAGACTGAGTAAATGATGCGAAGGTGTTGTTGAATAGAGTTGGAGAAAAAAGAAACTTATGACGGAAGTTGGGTAAAAGCAGGGATTGCACACATACTGAGGAGTGAAGAAATAGTCAACTTGGTAATGGAGGGGAGCGCTGGGAGGCAAAAATTGTAGAGGGAGCCCAAGGGATGAAGACAGTAAGCATGGTCAAATGGATGTAGGTTGCAGTAGTTATTTGGAGATGAAAAGACTGGCACAGGTTGCAGTATCATGGCGAGTTGCATCAAACCAGTCTCCACACTGGAGACTGAAAGAACGACAACAACGGCAACAGCGAATGCAATAACAACAGCAACACCAACAACAGATATTGGAACAGCAACCAAGACAGTTGAGAAGTATTTGCTTTAGTCTACAGTCACACCGTTATTTTTCAAATGACGACGGGTTTCGGTACTAAGTGCAAGGCTTGTCCAGAAAGTAAGTCGCGAAATGGAAACTACACTGAAAATCAGAAATATTTTATTTGCGACAGTTGGCTCCACCTTCCAGCTACTTCTCTACATAGTCGCCGCTCCAGCAAGAACATTTGTCGTAGCGTTGTACCAACTTTCCAATACCCTCGTCATAGAAGGCAGCTGACTGTGCTTTCCGCCAATTCTCTACGATCATCTAAACTCGTTGTCTGTGCGAAAATGTTGTCTTCATAGCCAGCAGTTCATGTGAGGAGAGATGAATCACAGAGGGCGCCAATTACCGGCTGTAGTGCGGGGGATCAAACACTTCCCATCGAAAACGCTGCAGGAGCACTTTCATTGCCCCTGCAGATTGCGACCGAGAATTGTCACGAAGTAGGAACCGTTTGACATTTATATAATGTGGGCTGCATAACATCAGGCGAAGTCTCTCACCAGGACCTCATACTTGGCGGGAGACACTATTTTCTACACATCTTTATGTTCTCACCATGCGCTCAGAACTGAAAAGCGCGAAGTGATGCAACCTACAGGGATACTAGAGACACTGTCGAACACATATGTGCAAAGCTTTATTAGATTTTCACGGTGGTTTCCATTTCTTGACCGATCGGAACTTACTTTCCGAATATCCTTCGTATAAACAGGCCAATTGAAGATCAAAAACATTACAGTGCACGATTAAAATATTCTCCATGAAATCCTCTCGGGTTATCAGTCGAGAAAAGCCGTTCTACTGCGGCAACGTTTCGACGAGTTTCGTACCCGTCATCTTCATGAGAAGACAGACAGAAGATGACATATAGGAAACTTGTTGAAATGTTGCGACAGGACGACAGCTTTACTTGGCTGATAACCCGAAAACACTTCATAATCGAAATTCGCCGAGTAAACATGCATTCTCACCTTTATAAAACATTTCTCAAATTTATAGTTAAAAATTTTAGTTGAAAATAATGTGCTCAGTGATGCTCTCGACAATAACATGGTATACATGAACAATCTCAGACATCGCTAGCGATGCGGTAAAAGCATGTGGGGTGGAGAGGCCTGCAGTGATGGTACCTGTAGGGGATGTCGCTGAGGTTGGACTGGCTGTGCGAGTGCGGCACGCGTGGGGGCGGCTCCCGCACGCCGGCGGCCACCAGTTCGTGCACCGAGCCGGACAGGCTGCGCTCGCTGCCGCGCCGACGCCCCAGCGACACCCCTCCCCCGCCGCCGCTACCGCCCACGCTGCCGCCTCCGCCCCCGCTGGCCGCCGCCGCCATCTGCTGCTGCAGCAGCGCCACGTTCGGAGGGTTGCACGTCGAAGATTTCTTCTTCGCCGGACCACCGAACCCGAAGAACCTGTCAGCAGGCACTCGTCTCACATACTAGCTAAACATGATCCGAACTGCGTGCAGTTGATTTTTAAAAAATTTCATTTATGTAATGTATGACACATAACGATCGAGAAGGAGGAACACAAGGAAGGAGAAGATTCACATAAGGAAGCACATTATTCAATATATATACAGGGTGGGCAGAAACAGTCTGAAACGTAAATGTATGTTCGCGGTAGGTGGTGCTGAGAAATAACTTAAAAAAATTCATAGGTTGCGGCACTTCGTAGAAATTAGCACTGAAGATAGCCAATCAGACAGTTGTGTGCACAAATTCCATCGACCCGTCAGGCACCGACAGAGCGGTACAGGAATTGGACATATGTCGGTAGTAACGATCGAACATGAACCAAAGGCAAATTAACTCGGAAATGTACCGAACTGTTTTCTTAACAATTATTCCTCAACACAACCTACCCTGCAACACCCTTACAGTCTTTTCCAGATTTTTTTCTGACCACCTTGTATAAATGGCATTGTCAATAAACTGCAAAAGGAGATGTCTAAAATTTGACTCACTCCTCTTTGCAAATGATTGGCCTGGCGAATACAGAAGACAACCTACACCTAACTGTATGGTTCTTACATAAGATGACAAAATAACATAACCTAATTCTACCCCAAAAGAAGATTAAAATTATCGCCCTTCTAGAAAACAACACCTTAGATCTAAAACCATAATCGAGAATAACGTGCTGGAACAAGACCACGTATTCAGCTAGCTGGGCTGTGATTCTCTCACGATTATGAACCTGAAAATCTATATAGTTACTCACACAGGTGTGATTAAGAGACTGCTCCTAAATCAGGAAAGAGCGAATACTTACGAGGGGCATTCAATAAGAAATGCATCACTTTTTTTCTCAGGCATTTTCGGATGAAAAAATGGGGAATTTCTTGTGGGACATCGTAGAATATTCCCGTTTTAGCCATTGTACAGAGTGACACACGGGAGACGGACGGTTTTGAACTGCGTAGTACTGAGGGCGTGGCGCGGTGGTGGGAGGTGGTCGGGGTGGGGATAGTTTTGATCCACACAAGACGCCATTTCATTTATTCAGTCACTATGGAGCAGTGGGACTTGCACCGTCGAGTGTTTGTCTATGACAGTTTCGTGAAAAGTGGGGAGTCTATTATTGCAACGCAGCGATTGTTTCGTGAGCAGTTTAATGTCGGTCGACATGGAGAATGTTCCGAGCCGTAACACAATCCTCAGATGGGTGGAAAACTTCAGATCAACTAGAAACATACTGGATAAGAAGCATCCTGGCCCGAGACGCAGAGTAACGACATCAGAAAATGTTTAAAGGGTAAGGCAAGCGGCAGTCAGAAGCCCAGGATGGGCAGCTAGATGTCATGCTAGTGAGTTACGAATCAATCGTGAATCGGTTAGACGAATTTTACATAATTAAAATTCGATCCCTGCAAAATGCTCATTGTCCAACAACTTAAGGAAACTGATTTTGCTGTACGAGAAGACTTCGCTTGCAGAATGCAAGTGATTCTCGGATCGAATGAAAATGAAATTTTATTGATGAGCGATGACGCTCATTTTCATTTAAACGGGACCGTGAATAAGCAAAACCTACGTTACTGGGTTCCAGAGCATCCACAGCGTATCCACCAGAGTCCTCTACATTCAGAAAAGGTAACAGTCTGGTGTGCTCTTGGCTCTGTTGGCATTATTGGACCTTTGGACCTTATTTTTTTAAGAGAACGGGGCCACAGTTTCTGTTAATTCGGTTCATTACATTCGTATACTTGAAACATTCTTGAAACCATAACTAAGAAGAAGACGAATCCCTTTACAACGCGCTTGGTTCCAGCAGGATGGGGCAACATCGCACACCGCAAGCACTTCAATGACAGTTCTTAGATGCATGTTTACTGGCCGGATTATCTCATGTTTTTACAATGTTCCTTGGCCTCCCACGTCTTCCGACTTGTCAGTATGTGATTTTTTTCTGTGGGGGTACCTTAAGAACTGTGTCTATAACCACAAACCACGAAATCTGGACGACTTGAAAAATGCAATCATTCAAGAAATTGCGGCCATCCCTGCAGAGATTTTAGTCCGTGTGACGAAGGATTCTGAGAAGAGACTTGAGTCCTGCATTCGAAATGATGGACATCACCTTGACAATATTATTTTTCACAAATAACTTTGTTAACTAAAATGGCAAATAATGAGCTTTGATTTTGTGTAAATAAACATGCATTAATTTTAAAGTTGGCTGAGTATTATTTCATTAAAAACCGTCCGTCACCCTGCAGTTTCATAAACGTCGGATCGTTGGTGGTACTATACGTAGTCTTCAAAATGGCTTCTGTAACGGAGGTGCGTTCCAAGAAGAGAGCTCTCACAATCGCTGCAAGGTCGCACAAACTTGTCCGATCTCCCAGGTGCCGCCCAGAGCACAAAATTTTGGGAAGTTTGTGGTAACATCCTGTAGGACCAAACTTGTGACGTCATCGGTCCCTAAGATTACACACTATTTAATCTAAGTTCAACTAACTTACGCTAAGGACAACACGCCCACCCATGCTCGAGGGAGGACTCGAACCTCTGACGGGGAAAACGGTGCGCATCGTGACAAGGCGCCCCAGACCACGTGGCCAGGCCGCACACAACGTCGGGAAACTGAAGAAGCGACTTCAGCAAGTTCGTCGCCACAAAAATGGAAACGACCTTCTCCTTCTCCGTGGCAACACAAGGCCTCACACAAGTTTGCACACCAGAGAGGAGCTCGCAGAACTTCATTGGACTGTTCTTCCTCTGTCAGCCTACAGCCAGGATCTCGCAGATTCCGAGTTCCATCTATTTGCCCGAATGAAGGATGCATTCCGCGGGAAGCAGTACGTGGATGATGGGAAAGTTGTTGTTGAAGCAAGACTTTGGCTACGACGTCGACCAGTAGAGTGATACCATGTGGGCGCACGACTTCCGGCTTCAACCAGCTTTCTGTTCCTAATACAGTCTGTCCATCATAATCTTCAATTTTTTTTTGTCTACAGTCTACTGACTGGTTTGATGGTTTGATGCGGCACGCCACGAATTCCTATCCTGTGCTAACCTCTTCATCTCATAGTAGCACTTGCAACCTACGTCCTCAATTATTTGCTTGACGTATTCCAATCTCTGTTTTCCTCTACAGTTTTTGCCCTCTACAGTTCCCTCTAGTACCATGGAAGTCATTCCCTCATGTCTTAGCAGATGTCCTATCATCCTGTCCCTTCTCCTTATCAGTGTTTTCCACATATTCCTTTACTCTCCGATTCTGCGTAGAACCTCCTCATTCCTTACCTTATCAGTCCACCTAATTTTCAACATTCGTCTATAGCACCACATCTCAAATGCTTCGATTCTCTTCTGTTCCGATTTTCCCACAGTCCATGTTTCACTACCATACAATGCTGTACTCCAGACGTACATCCTCAGAAATTTCTTCCTCAAATTAAGGCCGGTATTTGATATTAGTAGACTTCTCTTGGCCAGAAATGCCTTTTTTGCCATAGCGAGTCTGCTTTTGATGTCTTCCTTGCTCCGTCCGTCACTGGTCATTTTACTGCCTAGGTAGCAGAATTCCTTAACGTCATTCACTTCGCGACCATCAATCCTGATGTTAAGTTTCTCGCTGTTCTCATTTCTACTACTTCTGATTACCTTCGTTTTCTCCGATTTACTCTCAAACCATACTGTGTACTCATTAGACTGTTCATTCCGCTCAGCAGATCATTTAATTCTTCTTCACTTTCACTCAGGATAGCAATGTCATCAGCGAATCGAATCATTGATATCCTTTCACCTTGTATTTTAATTCCACTCCTGAACCTTTCTTTTATTTCCATCATTGCTTCCTCGATGTGCAGATTGAAGAGTAGGGGCGAAAGGCTACAGCCTTGTCTTACACCCTTCTTAATACGAGCACTTCGTTCTTGATCGTCCACTCTTATTATTCCCTCTTGGTTGTTGTACATATTGTAGATGACCCGTCTCTCCCTATAGCTTACCCCTACTTTTTTCAGAATCTCGAACAGCTTGCACCATTTTATATTGTCGAACGCTTTTTCCAGGTCGACAAATCCTATGAACGTGTCTTGATTTTTCTTCAGCCTTGCTTCCATTATTAGCCGTAACGTCAGAATTGTCTCTCTCGTGCCTTTACTTTTCCTAAAGCCAAACTGATCGTCACCTAGCGCGTTCTCAATTTTCTTTTCCATTCTTCTGTATATTATTCTTGTAAGCAGCTTCAATGCATGAGCTGTTAAGCTGATTGTGCGATAATTCTCGCACTTGTCAGCTCTTTCCGTCTTCGGAATTGTGTGGATGATGCTTTTCCGAAAGTCAGGTGGTATGCCGCCAGACTCATATATTCTACACACCAACGTGAATAGTCGTTTTGTTGCCACTTCCCCTAATGATTTTAGAAATTCTGATGGAATGTTATCTATCCCTTCTGCCTTATTTGACCGTAAGTCCTTTAAAGCTCTTTTAAATTCCGATTCTAATACTGGATCCCCAATCTCTTCTAAATCGACTCCTGTTTCTTCTATCACATCAGACAAATCGTCACCATCATAGAGGCTTTCAATGTATTCTTTCCACCTATCTGCTCTCTCCTCTGCATTTAACAGTGGAATTCCCGTTGCACTCTTAACGTTACCACCGTTGCTTTTAATGTCACCAAAGATTGTTTTGTCTTTCCTGTATGCTGAGTCTGTCCTTCCGACAATCATATCTTTTTCGATGTCTTCACATTTTTCCTGCAGCCATTTCGTCTTAGCTTCCCTGCACTTCCTATTTATTTCATTCCTCAGCGACTTGTATTTCTGTATTCCTGATTTTCCCGGAACATGTTTGTACTTCCTCCTTTCATCAATCAACTGAAGTATTTCTTCTGTTACCCATGGTTTCTTTGCAGCTACCTTATTTGTACCTATGTTTTCCTTCCCAACTTCTGTGTTGGCCCTTTTTAGAGATGTCCATTTCTCTTCAACTGTGCTGCCTACTGCGCTATTCCTTATTGCTGTATCTATAGCGTTAGAGAACTTCAAACGTATCTCGTCATTCCTTA
This sequence comes from Schistocerca gregaria, assembly GCF_023897955.1. NCBI lineage: Eukaryota > Metazoa > Arthropoda > Insecta > Orthoptera > Acrididae > Schistocerca > Schistocerca gregaria. Next base: position 300,352,567 of record NC_064920.1, on the reverse strand, counting down.
GAACTTCCGTATCCCACTTCTTTGCGTATTGATTCTTCCTGACTAATGTCTTGAACTTCAGCCTACTCTTCATCACTACTATATTGTGATCTGAGTCTATATCTGCTCCTGGGTACGCCTTAAATCCAGTATCTGATTTCGGAATCTCTGTATGACCATGATGTAATCTAATTGAAATCTTCCCGTATCTCCCGGCCTTTTAGAAGTATACCTCCTCCTCTTGTGATTCTTGAACAGGGTATTCGCTATTACTAGCTGAAACTTGTTACAGAACTCAATTAGTCTTTCTCCTCTTTCATTTCTTGCCCCAAGCCCATATTCTCCTGTAACCTTTTCTTCTACTCCTTCCCCTACAACTGCATTCCAGTCGCCCATGACTATTAGATTTTCGTCCCCCTTTACATACTGCATTACCCTTTCAATATCCTCATACACTTTCTCTATCTGTTCATCTTCAGCTTGCGACGTCGGCATGTATACTTGAACTATCGTAGTCGGTGTTGGTCTGCTGTCGATTCTCATTAGAACAACCCGGTCACTGAACTGTTCACAGTAACACACTCTCTGCCCTACCTTCCTATTCATAACGAATCCTACACCTGTTATACCATTTTCTGCTGCTGTTGATATTACCCGGTACTCATCTGACCAGAAATCCTTGTCTTCCTTCCACTTCACTTCACTGACCCCTACTATATCTAGATTGAGCCTTTGCATTTCCCTTTTCAGATTTTCTAGTTTCCCTACCACGTTCAATCTTCTGACATTCCACGCCCCGAGTCGTAGAACGTTATCCTTTCGTTGATTATTCAATCCTTTTCTCATGGTAACCCCCCCCCCCCCCCCCCCCCTTGGCAGTCCCGGAGATCCGAATGGGGGACTATTCCGGAATCTTTTGCCAATGGAGAGGTCATCATGACACTTCTTCAACTACAGGCCACATGTCCTGTGGATACACGTTACGTGTCTTTAATGCAGTGGTTTCCATTGCCTTCTGCATCCTCATGTTGCTTATCATTGCTGATTCTTCCGCCTTTAGAGGCAATTTCCCACCCCTAGGACAAGAGAGTGCCCTGAACCTCTATCCGCTCCTCCGCCCTCTTTGACAAGGCCGTTGGCAGAATGAGGCTGACTTCTTATGCCGGAAGTCTTCGGCCGCCAATGCGGATTATTTATCAAAATTTAGGCAGTGGCGGAGATCGAACCCGGGACCGAAGACGTTTTGATTATGAATCAGAGACGCTACACTTTTTTTTAATTACTTGGATCTCATTTTGTTCGCTTTTGTTCGTTGCATCTGCTCGGGGCGGACGTCGTAAGACATCCATTGAAGTTCGTTGTTGATCGATTAACTGAGTTTTTTTTTATTACAGAGGGCACGTAACCCTCCGACCCCTACACCACGGGTACCCCCATTGTTTACCTATTGATAGTGTCTGCATATCTTAATCATATGTTTGGTTGATTTCGAGAAGGGGACCAAACAGCGAGGTTATCGATCCAGTTGGATTAGGTGAGGATAGGGAAGAAAGTCGACCGTGCCGTTTCAAAGGAGCCATCCCTGCATTTGCCTGAAACGATATAGTGCAAACAAGGAAACCCTAAATCAGGATGGTCGGACGCGGGTTTAAACCGTCGTCCTCCCGAATGGGAGTCCTGTGTGATAACCACTGCACCACTTGAAACAAATGGTTCAAATAGCTCTGAGCACTATGGGACTTAACTTCTGAGGTCATCAGTCCCCTAGAACTTAGAACTACTTAAACCTAACTAACCTAAGGACATCACACACGCCCATGCCCAAGACAGGATTCGAACCTGCGACCGTAGCAGCCGCGTGGTGCCGGACTGAAGCGCCTAGAACCACTCGGCCACTGCGGCCGGCTTTTGATGATTGTTGCAGGATGTTTGCTTTCAGACGTTTCATCCCGTACACGTCCACAGCCTTCTGTCCAATGGAGCATAAAACGAGATTCATCTGGAAAAGTCACCAGTCGCCATCAGCAGGCATCTAGTTCCAGTATTGGCGTGCAAATTTCAGCCTCCGTTGCCGATGATCAGCAGTCAGCATGGGTGTAAGTAACAGGCGCTTGCTACAGAGGCCCACACGCAGCAATGCTCGGTGAACAGTCGTTGAGGGGACACTGTTGGTAGCCCCGTGGTTCATCTGCTCGGCTGGTTGCTCAGTAGTTAAAGGTCTATTCGCTCGTACACATCTCTGCAGCCGTAGTTCAGCCTAGTCGCCTATGGCCCGTGATGCAGCACAGTTCGCCAGTTTCGGTTAGCGCTATTTTCACATTCACGGTATACTTTAAACACGGTGGGAAGCGAACAGTTTAGAAACCTAGCCGTTCAAAACTCTTCCACCCTTGTTTCGGAAGTCAATGCCCCTCTCGACGTCAGATAACGCTCCTTTGCAGCTTTACGACTGCTGTGTTTCCCGCGTCCCCTGGACACGCTTTAGACTGAGCTGGCAAAGGTTGTGGGATACCTTGTGGTGTCGTCTCGGACCTCCTTTTTCCCTGCGTAGCGCTGCAACTCTACGTGGCATGGACTCAATGAGTCACCTTTTGTTTTTTACTTTTCTTTTTCCCAATTACGCTAGCGTAATGGACGCAATTGTACGTCCGTGGTTATTCCCTATGCCAAGAACTGTCAGACCGAGGAACGTAAGTTTATTTTCCATGTCTGAATACATATATAACAACAACTGACCAACCCAGCAACATCTCTTGGGGGACCAAAGGCTCACACCCCATTAATAAACAGCGTAATGTGGTATGTGGAGAAAGTGTGATGAACTATAATTAGCTTTTTAAGTACTGCCTGCACTGATAATTCCCTGCCACATTTAATTTTAACTTATGCATTCCCACTGAATGAAGTCTTCCCGATCTAAAATTGCTCACGGAGCCGTGTCCGATGTTAATTATGGCTGTGTTTATTCACACGCGGCCCAAATGTATTGTTCTATATGAGAATAAATCGAACGAGAATACTTTTATTAAAATGGACACTTATTATCTGTGGACAGCCCTTCATTAAGCGTCGACATACATTTGTTCACAGCCTAGTCCACACATTTCTCTACAATTGTGGAGGATCTTTTGAGCGCGAGTCGCGACTCTAGGAAAACAGACTTCCCTCCAGCAACGAAGGGTGAACGGGGTAGCCTGCAAGCAGACAAAGCGATCCCACCAAACAATTCTAGCGTCCGACTGCAGAGAACGTCGGCTGCGAAGAAGTACGTTGCACGTCACACATCAGGTGGAACAAATAGTGTGGAGCTTAGTATCGCACGCTAACTCCATCAGAAGAGGTTCCGACCGACCGCCGTGTCGTCCTCACCCCTAGACGTGACTCGATGCAGATATGGAGGGGCATGTGGTGAGAGCACCGCTCTCCCGGCCATCAGTTTTCGTGATGGGAGCCGCTAGTTTTCGATCAAGGAGAGCCTCAATTGGCCTCAAAAGGGCTAAGTGCTGCTCGCTTTCCAAAAGCGCTCGCCAGACATGAACGGTCGCCTATCCGAGTGACAGCCAAGCCAGATAGAGCGACAGCGCTTAATGTCGGTGGCAAGGCCGTTGGCAGCTTAGTATCACTATTGACTAGGATACAAATTACACTGCACAGCGTAACCGGCAGAGTTCCTCGACAGTCTCTTCAGGATTGTGGCCCAGAGCCTCAGTTCGAAACACCGCAGCCGGCATCATTCCAGTTCATTGGAGATCACTGGTGGAAGAAGAATCCGAAGCTGTTCTCTAGCGCATCAAAACCCATTGCAGTGCCTGCACAGGATAGAAGGCTGTATAGTATACCAATTAGACCTAGACTTAGAACGGGATTGTCATAGAGTAGGAATATTGTACAACAATCTTTGAAAGTTGAATATATGTGTGCCGTTGAATAAGTATCTGTTCGAGACACAAAATATGGTTCAAATGGCTCTGAGCACTATGGGACATAACATCTGAGGTCATCAGTCCCCTAGAACTTAGAACTGCTTAAACCTAACTAACCTAGGGACATCACACACACCCATGCCCGAGGCAGGATTCGAAACTGCGACCGTAGCGGTCGCGGGGTTCCAGACTGAAGGGCCTAGAACCCTTCGGCCACACCAGCCGGCGATCGAGACACAGAACAGTAGTCATTACAGTAGCTGGGTTTATAGGTATGCGTGGCTGATGTTTAGCTGGATGTTGCACCCGTTGTTATATTGGTATAAATGGAAACTCGATGTTTATTGTCAATATCGTACGTTAGTGACGAAGTGTAGCTACAACAGTGGATTTCCATTTGAAGAATCTTTTCTACTACCCAGTGTATTAGAATATCGCTACCAAATTGAGAGAGACCAATTAAAAGTCAGTTGGTTCTATGGCTCGATTTTATGTTGGTTAATGTATACGGAGATGAGTCCGAAGTTTTCGTCACTCGTGTTATCAGTCCAAGTGTTTGGACGCCAGGAAAATCGACAGGCGGTCTAGCTGCGATGATTTCTGGCTCTAGGTTCGTGCCTTGAAGCGGCTGTTCCTTAGCTTCACCAAGGGACACGTGTAGGTAAAGGATTGGTACTCGTATGTATGAGAACAGCAGGTGGGAGTATGTGCTTCCCCACTGTGAGATTCTGCCCTAGACTGTGTACTCCGTCGCGGAACACTGCTGCTCTGAGTTGCTGAATAGCAGCCAGGTAAGGAAACCAGACATCAAACAGCACAACATGTTGCGTATCGTAAGTGGATGCATCAAAAATACGCATCTGAAATGGTTACTAGTGCTGAGACACATTGTCCCATTTCCGCTACGCAGGAATGGCTTCTTGGTCTGCTGAGTGAAGAGCATTAAAAGTACCCAGGACTGACAGTGCATGAGGGCATTCCTCATTTATCACTGAGGAAGTTGAGGTCCAGGAAACCCCCACAAGTCTTAGCGGAACAATTACTAGACACAGATCTCGACAGCATGGTACAGTGGCGCACAGACTGGGGCGCCGACAACTTGACGATTAAAGAGCGGAGGCCGGCCGGAGTGCCCGTGTGGTTCTAGGCGCTACAGTCTGGAACCGAGCGACCGCTACGGTCGCAGGTTCGAATCCTGCCTCAAGCATGGATGTCCGTGATGTTCTTAGGTTAGTTAGGTTTAATTAGTTCTAAGTTCTAGGCGACTGATGACCTCAGAAGTTAAGTCACATAACGCTCAGAGCCATTTGAATCATTTGAAGTGCCCAGCTCCGACCATACACAAATTGCACCGGCTGGGTTCGAACTTCCCCGCAGAGAGTGGAAAGTTCTTAACAGGTTTAGAGCATCACATGGAGTCTGCCAGAACTTTCTTTACAAATCGGGGAAATACTCAAGCTGTGATGCTCTATGTCATACAAATGACTGCATTGTGCGTGGCTGCAACATTAGAGGGTACCTAGAACCTAAAACAGAATTGTACGAACTGAAGGATGCTGCAGTTTCCTGGCTGGATGGCTTAGATATTAATATATAATGACACTGATATAACCGATAGCGGGAAGGCAAACACTGTCGTTTAGTAGCGGCAAGGCATCATGAGCAGGTGAGATACCTATAAGATTCTGCCGAGATTAAGTAAAAGAACTTCTAGCACCAGTTTATCGTACTCCTAGATCGCCGAAACAACGAAGGTTATCTAGCGTCTGGAAAAAAAGCATAGGTTATTCCCGTTTTGAAGGAGGATCGTAGGACAGATGCACACGATTATAGACCTATTTCGTTGGCATCAATCTGTTGTAGAATTGTGGAATATGTTTTATGGTCATGGATTATGACGTTTTTGGATAATGAAAATTATAAAAGTGAATATGGATTCCACAAACGGCAATCTTGTGAAAAACAGCTCCATGATATCCATAGCGCTATAGACGTCGTCGCTCAGGTTGATACCATGTTCCTCGGCTTCAGGAAGGCTTTTGACACTGTCACGCACTACCATTTAGCGTAAAAGAAGCGAGCATATGGGAGTACCTAATCAGATTTGCGACTGGAAAATTGGAAATTTATGGTAAGTTCTACGGGTAGGACCAAACTGCTGAGGTCATCGGTCCCTAAGCTTACACACTACTTAATCTAACTTAAACTAACTTACGCTAAGGACAAAACACACATCAATGCCAGAGGGGGTGGGGGGGGGGGGGCGGGGGAGAGCCACGCGAACCGTGACAAGGCGCCACAGACGGCACGGCTACCCCGCGCGGTTTTGCGACTGGATTCAAGACGTGCTTGTGGACAGAACTCCACGCGTCGCTCTTAATGGAACAAAATCGACAGATGTAAAAATAATTTCCGGATTACCCCAAAGAAGTTTGACAGGACCGTTATAGTTTACAATGTATATAAATGATTTAATAGTAAGTTTCCTTAAGACTGTTCACAGATAATGCGATTGTCTATAAGAAAATGGTAGACCTAACGCCAGAAGATAGTATCGAAATGCAGAATGACATGCATAGGACTTATGGATGCCGCAGGCTCTGGCAGTTGACCCTGCACATAATTAAATGTTACATATTGCGTATACTTAGGAAAAGAAAGCCACTGCTGTACAACTACACTTTTAATGATAAACTACTGGGAGCAGCGTCTACTATAAAATATCTAGAAGTAACTATCCACAGCAACCTTAATTGAAATGACAACAAGAACTAATAGTAGGAAAATCAGATGTCGGACTGAGTTTCATTGGAAGAATCTCATCCTCGAAGGAAGTGGCTTATGTGGAGCTCGTGCAAGCGATTCTTGAGTATTGTTCATCAATATGGGATCCTTACCAGGTAGGCCTGATAGAAGAGATAGAGAAGATCCAATGACGAGCGCGCGTTTCATCACAGGATCGTTTTCTCGGGGAGAGAGCGTTACCGAGATGTTATACAAACTTCATTGGCAGACGCCACAAGAGACGCGTTGTGCATCACGGTGTGATTTACTAATGGATATTTGAGAAAGCACTTTTCTGGAGGAGTCGGACGACATGTTATATCCTCTCACGTACATCTCACGTAATGACCACGGTGAGAAATACGAGAAACTAGAGCCAATGAGAAAGTTGCCGACAATCACTCTTCCTAGGCGCCATTCGCGAGTGAAACAAGGGAGAGGATATCAGTTAGTGGTGTCTTAAGTACCCTCAATCACCCACCACGAGGTGGCTTGCGGAGAATGATCTAGGTGTAGATTATGCTTGCTGCCCATGTTCCTTAATCCAGTCAACTTTATTTGTATAAATTTAGTAGTATTTTATTGTTCTTTTTATTACTTATCTTATTGTTTATTTTAATGTTCTTTTTTTAGCTGACTTTATTGTTCATTAACTGCTTATCTTAATCCACAATTTATTGTCCCTCTTATTGGCTCCTGTCACAGCCTGTTTTTACTGGTCATTTTACAGTCTATTGCAACACACTTTGGTGTTAATTTCACTGGATATTTCATGTTTGTCTTACAAGTAATGTACGTACATAAGACTCAGTGTACTTGTTTTCTTAGACCCTCAGCTGACATAATTTAAATGTCCAATATACCATATACATCAGAGTATTTGTTCCAAACAATAAAGAAATAAAATAAAATCTTGTATCAAGCAGCAGGTGATTTCTGATTGAGTGACATTAGGGTGCGATTCAAAGGGGGCTAGACAGACAGAGAGGTCACCTCTTTTTCTGCAGCGGCTGGACGCCGGCGGCGAGCAGCGCCTTGTACTGTTCGGAGCGGACGAAGCGCGGGTAGCAGTCCTTCTTGAGCAGCAGCGTGTACACGTGCTCGGCCGCGGAGTCGAAAGTGAAGCGCGTGGGCGTTCGCAGCTCCTGGTGCACCTTCTCCATGGTCTTGCCGTCGATGTTGATCTCGCATGGCGCCCCCGGGGCCAGGAACTCGCTGAAATGTACAACAAGTTTGGTTCGGCACACATCGATGAAGCGTTTTCGCGGTACGTTTGTGTCCGTGTATGTGTGTTTTGACAAACATGAGTTGTAACGCGTACACCATTTGGACAATACTGACTAATTTATTGCGTGCAAAGTATTTTATTGACAAACAAAAAGAAAGAAATGTTAGACTATTTGTCAACCTGAATGCACTCTCAAGTAATGAAGTACTGGTGGGGAATATATCATATTGCAACAGAACTTTCCATCCCCTCTGTCGAAAAAGCAATCTCATGTCTCCGAGTCCTTAAGGCGGCAGTACAGCTTATTTAAGGTCAGGAAAAATTATGAGTGAAATATGCTTTTCACATCACAGTACTGCAATTTTTATCTGGATTTCCAACGTCATATAGTCATCTAACATTGCTTCGATTTCTGCTGGTGATCTTATCTGTGGTGCTGCAAATACAGTCGCAAACTCTATTGAAAGCTGGAAATTAAGGTCTTCAGACGCATACATATTACTCAGGTAAATGTAATGGATAACCCACCACATACGCTCCAAACTACATGGTCGCGAAAAGATATACAATCAGTGGAACGGTACTGACTTAAAAAGGACGCATATATCTGAACTGTGTAATCCGTGATGCAGCTAACTCATTTACCAAGAGAAGAAAGTTTCTAACAGCGATAGATTTTGCAAGACGAAGATAACGACACTCGTAACACCTCCCCTTAGTTCATTTCGTATTAATATTTGGCAGTGGAAATTGTTAACATAGAGACCGCTCTTTGTTGCCAAATATACTGAAAAAAAGTGTTACTAATTTGAAACAGCGTCATTTTCCCCTATTGCACAGCAGAGGTGTGAAATATGGCTCAAAAGTGCCTAAAAACTTCTTATTGAATAATAAAAAAGCATGGAACCGTGCGGGTTCACTCTCGCATGGGGCGACACTTCAAACAGCAAGGTGTCCACATACGCGAAAAAAAAGTTAGAGCTTAGAAGGTCACGTGAGGCGTAAGATGGGTTAATATTGTCATATTAGCACCAAATTTCACCATTGTTGTGCACAACGCCAACGTGGGCGTGTTATACGATAGGAAGGTCGTCACACTCGCCGTTACCCATACCACACACCTACTCTTGAAGCCTCTGCGGTGGAGGTCACAATCAGAACGCCCATCGTTGGAATCATGCGTTTTTCTTATGGATGATCGAGAAAGACATTTTAGACACACCGCCGCTTGAAATCGACACGTAAATGCCTCAGGGGGTAGCACAAAGAAAGTCTGTGAAACTACCCTTTCACTTGGAGCGTTATCTTACACGTTGGAGCGTTATCTTAAACGACAGTTTACCGTGCAATGTTCAACAGAACGAAATTCTTGACAATCTTTGACACTACTGAGAGTCTGTGGACCATTCAGTCCTTCTTTTACATTATGGGGTAGCAATCAAGTAGAATACGATGGAGAGTAGCATGGCCGCAATTTTGCTCTAGTATAGAATATGGAAACAGTAGACACCGTTAAAAACCATGCGACGAAGTTTGAATGTGATCCGAAGCAGCAAAGGGTGTGTACGCTTTTTCAGCCCTCCTGTGGCATGATACTTGGGGGGCGTATGCGACATCGCGAATCAAATGCCAAAGTGTCAGTCTAAGACCCGCCCCCCTCCCTATTTCAGCAACACCCTCTGTACCAACGCCACACCTTTGCTGAGGACTTTGAAAATATTACTGTACATAGACAACCCCTTGACCGATTGCAGACAGTTAGCCCCTTCAACACCCCTTAGATTCCGCACGCCTGCAAGCCGGCATTAGAGCAGCATTTGAGTGTCACTAAGCAGACACGAAATCGTCAGTTTTCCTGTTCCACTGAGTCTGCTACTATTTTTAGTACGTACTTCTGCTGAATTTAAAATCATTTCTGCTCATTATGTAAGTAGGCTGTTTAGGTTTTTTTTATTGGTAACGCCGCCGCCACGTAACGCTCTGTATGAAAATCACTGGCTGTGCCGTGTGCAATCTGTGGCTGGTTGGCATTGTTGTAATACTCGCCATTGTAGTGTTGGGCAGCGGCAGCTGGATGCTAACAGCGCGTAGCGTTGCGCAGTTGGAGGTGAGCCGCCAGCAGTGGTGGACGTGGGGAGAGAGATGGCGGAGTTTTGAAATTTGTAAGAATTGGTGTCATGAACTGCTATATATATTATGACTAGTGAGGTAAATACATTGTTTGTTCTCTATTAAAATCTTTCATTTGCTAACTATGCCTATCAGTAGTTAGTGCCTTCAGTAGTTTGAATCTTTTATTTAGCTGGCAGTAGTGGCGCTCGCTGTATTGCAGTAGCTTGAGTAACGAAGATTTTTGTGAGGTAAGTGATTTGTGAAACGTATAGGTTAATGCTAGTCAGGGCCATTCTTTTGTAGGGATTTTTGGAAGTCAGACTGCGTTGCGCTAAAGATATTGTGTATCAGTTTAAGCACAGTCTTGTATAATTTTTCTAAGGGGACGTTTCATATGGCGACGCAAATTGTGAATAACATTAGTTGGGCTTAATGCCTTTTAGTTTGCTTTTTCAAATAACATTACAAAAATATTTACCCTTGTACCATTAAGATTTACCGGTAATACAGGTCCTGTCAAGTTGCTCTTGATTCCCATCGTATCAGCATCAGATTACCAAGTACATCGACTATAAACCTTACGAATCCTTATTCTTATTGTAGTTATGGAAGAAAGTAGTACGCCACACTCTGCAGTTATTTCCTCCACTTTCTGTGTTCAAATCTTGGGCTGAAATGTTTTACAAATGTTGTAGGAATGTTTCTCGGGTGAGATGTTCGATGACATTGAGAAATTTCCACAATATTTCATGGGCAGAACTGACGGACATCTTCAGCTGCGACGAACACACTGCTGAGCTATAAAAAATAAAGCCCCCTATCTGTTCTAATCTAAGTAAGAAACGCGCCTGCGAGAAATTCGATGACAGACAACGAAGATTTTGTAATGGGTAGCAACAGGGACAGCTACGCCCCCTGTTGGACGATGAACCAAGGACTGCGCCGTACGCGCATGCTCGGCCGTCCCTACTGTGCTGCTGCCGTCAGCCGCGCCAGCGACTTCTTTCTGGAGTCGCATGCCGAAATACGGGTCTGCGCTGGCGTGTGACCATCCTCGCCGACATCATCTGAATATTATAGTTGCCAAGGAAGTGTAATCCCTTGGAAGACCAATAGTTTTCCTTGTGATAGCTGTGACTGAAATATTTGCAGCGGTGGATTCAAGACGTGTTAATTGGAATCCATATCTCTGTTGCACGATTCGTTGAGTTCCGAATTTTCACCACTATACTGACACAGAACGAAGATGTCGATGAGAGAATATTACTACCATTGTATTCCGGAGCTCGGCCACCATACATCTCTCTCGTTGGTTCAGTCGTGTGTCTCGATCATGCCCGCAGCCTTTGTCCTGCACGGCACAACAGGTTTGTCCGATGTATGACTTCCCGCAACTACAAGGAATCTTATAGATATCGGGACTTCTCAAACCATCATTGTGTTTCACCGAGCCTAGAGGAGATACAAATTTCATTGGCGAACGTAAGTCGCATTTAACTTTATGTTTCTTCAGCAATCTTCCGCTTCTGGAAGAAACGCCGCCGACCTACGGCAAGACGACCATTCCTCTTTGTTCTTCACTTTCATTTAGCGTCTCAGACTTTTGACATACTCCAAGTGTAAGGAACGACGAATCTTGCTTTCGCAATACCCACTTTGTTGGGCTACAGAGCGGAGGTAGCGAAACTCATTGAATAAGTTCGTCCTCTGTGGACCAACGGCAGAAGCACGCTACGGCAGCGAAGGATAGTGATGGTCTGTAACTATATATTTGTGTGCGCTGGTTTACGTCTTACAAAATACAGCGTGACTCAAGACGCCACCCTATTTTCTTTGCAGAAACGCGTCCGGGAACGGTAGTTCGCCGTTTTTCTCCATTTCCATTGCCAGTTTCATGTTAGAATGAAGAAAATTTAGGCGTTTTAGAAATACATCCAGCGAGGCAGTGCAATGTGGGCAGCTTACTAAGGTGTCATCCACCTGTCACCAAAAGCATGTGCCAACTGGAGTGCTACGTCTTCGAAGTCTTCCATAAAAAAATGAGTCATAACGGGTCACAAGGGACTATGACTTGCAGCCCACAGTAATAACGGCCAGCTTTGCGCTTGCGCTGAGTTCCACGCCGGACAGATGGCGTATCTGTACTTTCTGCTACTGTTCAGATGATTTCCGCCACTGGCCACCGAATTTGGCTCCTTCACAACTGTACGCTTCCCACCTAGAACGAAAGAGGGCTTTTAGCCATATTTTAGCAATGTTTCCATCACACCTAAAAATGTCCTTTAGATGCACTGATGCACTGTTGCTTGGGCAGTTCACAAAGACATCCGACACCCTCAAGCAACCAACTTGTTAAAAATATTTCTACTGACGGTATCACTGCTTAAAAATAATTGGTCTAGATAAATTACAGTTGCATGACGTCACATCAGAAGATAGTAATAATACATTTTTATCAGAAATTTATTTATTAAATAGACATTTAATATTGCGGGCTGCTGACAATTTGACAGTAAAACTTACTCAAATATCTCCTTTACTTTGCGATGAATCTGTGATTGCGCGCTCCTCCTTAGATCGTTGACGGCCATCCAGAACCGGATATTCTCGTGGCTGTATTCCTTGCGCAAATAGTTGGTAAACTCCTGTAAACCTGAGAAACAGTGCAGTGTCCAATTAATGTAGTTTGGCAGATTACATAGCAAGGTAATGCTAATAATAAAGGGAACAGCAGCATTCAAACAAACATAAATTTTATATTCTTGAACATGTACTTATACGTATTAGGATACATGTTCTGAGGTTTCCAAAAAATCATGACCACCGGTTTAGAAACACGTTGGTTCACCTTTGGAAAACAATACACAAGCGATTCTGCTTTTCATAGATTATAAAAGTCGTTTGTTGCTTTATGATGTGGGACCAGATCTACGCACAGGACGCGCAATTCCCTTAAACCGCAGACCGATGGCTTGCGGGCAAGGAGTTGGAGCCCGATAGCGTCCTAAGCGTATCCCATCGAGTTCAGATCAGGCGTACTTGATGGCTACGACATCAACGTTTCACTCATCGTGCTCCTCAAACCGCTGTAGCACAACCCTGGCCCTGTGATAAAGACAGTTATCTTGCTGGAAGATGCCACTGCGACTGAAAGAGAAGTCGAGCATGTAGGGATTCACGTAGACCAGAACTGCCACGGCGCCAGCGATTACTACCACAGATGCCATGGACGCCCATTGGATAATGTCGCCCTCACCGGCCGGCTTCCGCGGCGATGCGCACGAATCGAACACCATTCTCTTGGATGACTGCCTATCCAGACACGACCGTCGACGTGGTGCGACAAGAAACAGGAATCATCGTACTAAATGACACGTTTCCATAGATTCGCGATACAATCTCAATTATTCCATGCCCACTGCAATAGTAATAGATTAATTGATGGCGTTGTTGGGCCAACATCGGATAACGTAGGAGTCGACAGCGAAGCACTGCGTTCAGTGTCCGCTGAGCTGCAGGATCGGCGAGTTTCGCCGTTTGCGAGATGCTCCTTCCCTGGCGCCGGACGACAGCAACCTACCCTTTGACAAAGACGGTTGGTAAGTTGATTTCCCCATTTATTGCTCGTATCGTTGCTGGAATGATACTCCAACGACTTGGTGTCTGGTTTTATTTCTTAGAAGCATCACAGAGCTTTGCCACTCAGCCTTCTTGCATAGGATGTATGCCTGTTGGCTGTAATCTGCTATAGTCTAATTTGTCATCGAGAAGTACAGGCAGAACACAGGAGTCCGCTGCAGGGAGCATCATCATGACTTTTATGCGTATGATACGGAACCAGTAGTAATTTTACACTGGTGGGATAAGATATCCGCATAACCCGCCAGTTTAAATCACCGTAGCAGGTCTTCATTCACAATGAATATAATGAATTCAAGCACAACGGTTTTACAATATAACTCAGTTTATTTACCTAATGTTCAACGGACCGAACTGTGTTGTAAAACCACGATGCGTAATACAGTGAATTCCGTGTTCTGACTGTACATGTCAACGAGTCGTCCTCCATTGTTACGTTGGTGAAATTTGTCTACCTCATTATTCTTTAAAATCGAAACCAGTCGAAAACAATAAAAATTAAGAAGATGATAGCTTTCAGCTGTTTCACGATGTCATTTGCTTATCGAATGGGTCAGCCATAGACAAAGATCATTGATTGTGTGTAAACTTATGTGTACGTATTTAAATTAATAAGGAGTGATTTATATGTGTGTTCTTTCTGTTATGTCCAAAAACACAGACACCACACACATAAATATATATACACCTTGCCGGTAAATAATGCCTCTGGTGCCGGCAAATGATAACTTCAGTGCGGATGCACTTTTTGTTCGATCTCTTGGGGGAATCAGTTGAGGCTGCGAGCAATAAGGACAATGGATACGGGGATACTACGTATGTACTGTGCGACAAAGGGGAATTTATATTTGACGGGAAACTTGCTCAGACAGCCGAAGTGGTTATTGTAAGCTCTCGCGGTAAACGGCAAATCTGGAACAAAACAATATCTGCACGCTTTCTTCAGTTTTTGCCACAATGCAAACAAACTGATGGTTATATTTAGATTCATGCAAAGTAGTTTCAGTATCTACAGTCGAAAACATAGTCTTCTACGACTCCTAAGACAGTGGATTGTTGCTTCTGCCTTCCTTAAAGTCTTAAGTTTTTATGTTAACGTGAAGACATCTTTTTATCTACACAGTAAAAGCTGTGGATAGCAATTACATATGTTGCTTAAGAAATAATTGACGATCAACGAGCAGAGACGAATAACAGGTCGACCACTTATGTCTTCATTTTTCTTGCTCAGTATTTTACATTCAGAAATGGTTAGTTGTTTCCATTACCTGTGCTTCTTCGTTTATCTAAAACAAGAATAAGTCGGACGTTTTATTTTCCACAAGATAACTAATAAAAAGCTAGGCGTATTTCCAAATCTAATACTTCGAATAAAGGCTACAAACATCAAACAATAAAGTAAGCAATGCATTGCCTACGAACTCTTACAGTTACTAACTGAAGAGCTACAAATGTACGAGCTAAGCTTAGGGGGCTTTCTTCAAATTGGCGAGTACCTATGTTTCAGTAGGGTAAAAAGGGTCCTAGGTGATTTTGAAACTTGCGCATGAAGCACAGTGTAGGCACCTTGAGATAAAAGTGAACCAAGATTAAAGAACCAGGTAAAATAATTTCATGTTTTATCATAATCAAAGAATACAGAAGATGGGATTTTACTGGTAAGATTCATCTAAATTGCGTACAGCACAGTCTACAAGTGATAAGGATATTGAAACACTGAGCTGTCTCACATAATGGGTGAGTGAGTGAGTGAATACTCACCTGTTGGGTCGGAGACGAGTTCTTCCATGGATAACGCCCAGCGCTTCACTCTCTTCTCTGTTGGAACTTCGACTCTGGGCAGCAGAAATGAGACAAAAGAGATTAGAAAGTTGTATGACACATCAGTTGCAGCCTTTAAGTAGTTAGCGCCCTATTTCGAAACAACAAGCTTAACTCGCTTTAGTCGATGTACATAAATTGAATATTTAACTGGATTCCTTCAAGACTACCTGATTGAAATATTAACAAACGCAAATTTAAAACAGATTCCACAATAGTTTATTGCGAAGGCTCGTAAAAGTTTTGAAAGGAACGATTTGATGACTTCTTGTTCCTCTCAAAGATAGCCAACACTTGAAAAGACAGAGATAGTTTTATTTTATTTTAAAAAAAGTTGTTTGGCTGCTGCACAATAAAATGATATACTACAATATTATGGTAGCAGTTTAAACAGAGTTAGATTACAGGAAAAGTTTTATTTTATTTAAAAAAAAGTTGTTTGGCTGCTGCACAATAACATGATGTACTACAATATTATGGCAGCAGTTTAAACAGAGTTTGATTACGATTTGCACAAAGTATAAATCTTTTGAGATTCAAATATCTGTTGGATCGAGGCAGACATGTGTTACACTAATCTTATGTTAATGTGTTATCATGGCGTGTATTACTTACAAGCAACTGCTGCGTCTAAGAGAGAGTGCTCCTGTTGTCACAGCAAATGAAATTAATAGTGTCCTGGCACCTACAACTGGGCATTAACATGGGTTGTGTCCACCTTTTGCTTTAACCTGAACTCTGCAGGGGACACTTGCAATGAGATGTCTGAATGTCTGTGGAAGAATGGTAGTCCAACTGAAACTAGAGGAGGTTCAGAGGGATGTCGACGTTTTAGGTCACACCCAGAGATATTCCATTAGGTCTAGGTCAGAACACTGGGCAGGCAAGTCCATTTCTGGGTGTAATTATCCACAAACCATTACCTCATAGATGCATTATCACGATGATACAATTATCGTCTCTCATGTACGCAGTACAGCAAAACGTTTTCGTATCTTTGCATATTTAGCGATTTGTTAATCCTACTAGAAGGACACACCTCAAACATGAAAAACACCGCATACCGCTACATCAGCTTCTCCGTACTTCACTGTTGGCACACTGCACATGATGACAGGTAATACTCTCCAGGAATTCTTCAAAACCAAGCTCTTCCATCGGATTGTCGCAGGGTATAGTGTGATAGCATGAAACGAATGATTTGGAGGCAAATCATTCGTTTCATGCTATTTTTTGCAGCCACCCTTCGCAATGCTCGACAGTTCTTTCACATCAGTACATGAGGTCCACCTGGTCTTGGTTTAGATGTGGTTATTCCTCTGCGTTTTCACATCACAATGTCGTCACCAACAGTCAACTTAGGAATAGTCTACGTTCAAAATCACTGAGCCCTCCTTGCCGACCCATTTTGCTGCTGCTGTTCTGTCAGTTCCGCATTACAAAAGGGGCGGCCGAATACTTTTGATTAGATAGTGTGGTTCCGTGTGTCTAGTGGATCAGATGTTATCACACTTGTGCTCGACTCTGACATGACAGCCAATCGCGGGACTGGGTGTAAACGCGATGATAACGCTTGGGATCATGATGTACTGCGAGCTCCATTTTAAAGGTTTTTCAGGTTGTGGGATTTTCACGTGCCGCCGTATCGTTGACGTAAGTGACTACCCCAATTACGGGACAATCACTTGTCGATAATCAATTGCTGTGGGGAAAACGTGTCGATGACACCGATTGGTCATCGACTATCGCAGAATGTAATAGCAGACAGGCAGGCAAGTTAACTGCCAACTCAAGATTTAACAACAGCAATATGCGAGTAGATCTCATTCCCATTACGGTTTATTGAGAAATCGCCGGCCAACATAAGAACCTCTGCTTCCAGCGAATCAGAGGGAACAGAGATCAGAATGGGTGCAAGAACACTACCGCTGCATGCTCGACGCCTGAGAAGAGGGCGCTGGGCTTCTGCCTCACGATATACGCTGGCACTCTCCAGTGGCGGGGTATGGGCTTGTTTAAAACTACGGAAACGATGGCTCATAGTAACGCCCCGTTGAGGCAGGCAGTGGAGGTATTCTCGTGTGAGGGAAAGGAATAAAGTTGTATGACATTGTTGGCTGGGAAACCCCGAGAGTAGTTCAGCAGCCTTGTCCGTACGGGTTTCCTTCCTTCGCACCCTTACTGTGTGTGAGATTCGTTTATCAAGTTCAGTTTATGGTATATGACTAGAAATAATACGTGTGTTAGCTGTGAATAAAAATTGTTAATTCGTTTCCAATTCATCATGTCAGGTCGTATTCCAAGTACAAAGACACACTGAATCACAAAAAATTTCCACTATACATATATATATATATATATATATATTCTCCACATCTGTTAAGATTATACAGTAGTTTGTTTCGACAAAAGGAGATAAGTGAAAAATTTGAAAGAAATGACATTTCCAATTTTTCCTTCTGTTACGTTTTGAAGTCTACAGAAACTGTAGAGGATGGATTTCACGATGTTCTAATTTTCATTACAGAACGTCATAACAAAGTGCCAAGGGCCCTCCTCACGGCACAGCTTATTTTGGAGTAGTTTCGCCTAGTGCTTTTAAAGTGACTGTGTACGTGTGTCTAGCACTGGTAACACTATTTCACTCCCTCACTGGAATCTGGCTGCGGTACATTGCTGCTCTTCAGTCGACAGCGTTAATTTACAAAATTTACACGCACAGGTTTCTACAAAATTTAAAAACTGTAAAATAGGTATAGGCTTCTAAAATTATTAAAACTAACGATTCTACATTGAAAATTTAAGTATAATTTTGTTGTCTTTTAAAATACAGAGACTTGACAACGGTACTTATAAAACAACTGGCTAGGCGCGAGGAGGACACGCGTATTGAGGGTTCTGCACAAACTCAGTTACGTGTGTGAAAAGTTCAACCAGCGCGGGAATCGAGAGTGTTGGCTGTTACCGACATCGATAGCACAATATCTGTTAGGGGTAAATTTGAAGTGGGAAAACGAATCACAAAATAAATATTTTTGTGTGATATTGGAGAGCTGCATCAAACCAGTCTCAGGACTGAAGACCACAACAACAACAACGGTGGTTATGCTGAAAGCACGGAACGATCGGTCGCGAAATGGAAAATACAGTGAAAATCTGATGACGCTTTGCACAGATGCGTTGGGCACTGTGTCTAGTACGCCCGTCGTTCGCATCATGCCGCTCTTTTCAGTTCTGAGCTCGCTGGGAGAAAGTAAAGATGGCTAGAAATTGGCGTCTCCCGCCAAGTATGAGGGCCTGGCGAACGATTTCGCCTGAAGCTATGCAATCCACATTACATAACTGTCATGCGGTTCGTTCTACACGACAATTCTCGGCCGCACTCTGCAGGAGCAGTGAAGATGCTCCTGCTACATTTTCGGTGCGAAGTGTTTGATCACCCTAAATACAGCCTGTAATTGGCTACTCGTGAGATTCATCTCTGCTCAAATGAACCGCTGGATATGAAGACAATATTTTGACATAGCCAACGAGCTGCAGTCCAGAGTAGAAAATTGTTAGAAAGCACTGGCAGCTGTCTTCTATAACGTGGGAATTAAAAAGTTGGTACAACGCTACGACAGATGTCTAAGTCTGGGCGTGATTGTGTAGAGAAGTAGCTGGAAGGTGTAGATAACCGTTGAAAATAAAACAGTTTTGATTTTCACTGTGGTTTAGATTTCGCGACCTATCGTTCCTTACTTTCCGAATTGCCCTCGTATTTGCAGACTATCATTTTCTGATTTTCACCTTTACTTGTATTATGAAACCATGATTCCTGGTAAATTTCTTGATTATAGGTCAGTGGGAAATAACGTGTAATTTCTAATTAGTGATTATGCAAGTATCAAAATTTGTGACAACTACCCGTATTTTTTGATTGCATTGACTTAGAAGCTTCAGCTTGTTACATCGCCAATGGACCGCGGACTATATTATGTAACGTAAATTTCAATTTGATATGTCTGCCGCTCCTGAGAAAAAGGATTTTTAAAATTCGGACAGACAGATGAAAAACAAAATGATCTCACGAGGATTCCATTTTTACCGACTGAGGTATGTAAGCCTAAAAAGGAACACTTGATTTTACTGGATCGAGTTACATTACGTGAGTTGTAGTACATGACGAGAGTTGTTAGAGAGAGAGAGGGTTATGGAAAGGATGTGGGGTGGAAAAGTTGGGGAGGAGGTCACTGTACCAAGCTTTTGGGGAATTCGGGAAATGGAACTCTGACATGGAGTGGAAGGATGGACCTATCTCTAGGCGGATTCCGCTGTCAGGTAGAGAGGGTTGGTTGTGTTTCGTTGGGATAGGATATGTCGGGATAGGATGTATAAATGTAAACAAAATGGTCCCACAAGGATTGTGCTAGTGACAATGACGCAGAGCACGATGGTAATAATCAGGGATAGAGCGGTAGATGCCATATTCGCAGCAAGTGTAGAAAATCCTAAAATTTTCAATCTGCGAGAGGAAAGAGGGGGCAGGGGATCATACAGGCTACTGGAGGACAGTACACAGATACAGAAGGTGATACAGAGTGCATGACGTTTGAGGATTTGAAGGGAGTGCCAAAAGTTCGGAGAAACAGAGACTAGCTGACAATGGGATTAGAGAGGAATGTTAGGATGAAGGCTTGCGATCCACGTCTTTAGCAGGTTAGTAGTTTTCACAGTTTAATCTGTTGTGGGATTGTTGTTGCATGGTTACTAGGTCTACCAGTATGTTAGTTAACTGGATACGTTTATCATCGTGGAAGTGGAACCACTGTATGTACATCTCTCTCTCTCTCTCTCTCTCTGTGTGTGTGTGTGATTAAGGCGGAGAGCACAGAGCTTCAACTCACAGGGGACTGTTGAGCAGCCAGAAAGCGGGGTCATCGGTGGTCCAAGGGTTGGAAGGCTGCACGCCGGACAGCAGCGGGTCGTACTCTACGTAGGTGGTGCAGTGCTGCACCAGGTTGTCCAGCGCCTGCGACACCTTGACGCGCGTGCGCACCAAGCAGCTCCTCAGGAAGTCCACCTGCAACGAGGCGTGCGCAGCGAGAATTAGATAAAAACAGCAATAATTAAGAAAAAGTATCCAGTAGAGGGGGAAAGGCGAAATGAATCTTCAAGAGTTAACAGAGTGTGTGACTGAGTCAAATTTACAAAGCCCGTGGCACTATGAGCACACATACCATTATGATATTGCGCCCCCTCTGACGTAGGTGAATGCACTGGTTCTGTTGAAAAGGGTGTCAAAGTCGTTGTATCCCATCCCGAAGGAAGCTGGGCAACAACTGTTGGTGCTGGTTCTTGGTATCCTGAATACTGATATTGGGACAGTGTTGATGTGCGACTTGGCTTCACACATGTTCCTTTAGGGAAGACCTGGGGAACTTGCTGCCCACAGAAGTACCTCAACATCATACATACAGTTCACAGAGATACGTGCCACGTGTAGAAGAGCGCTACGTTGTTGAAAAACGATCCAACGATATTGTCGAATGAAACGGAACACTCGAGGATTCAAGATGTCCATGACGTCATTTGAATCCCCTCAGTCACTGGCAACCGTGGCCTGTAGCTATACTCGATAGCACCTCACACCATGACGCCTGGACGCACATGGCTGTGCTTCAACGTAACATCGAAAAAGCGGGACCTCACCCGAGGTCGGTCACCATCACACTCGCCGACGATGGTATCCGGTGTAGCGCAGGACCACAGTTCACCGGACAAGGCGTAACCATTCGTCAGCAGTCTATGCTTACCCGACACGGCATCACTCCTTTTGTGTTGTGCTGTTAAGGGAGCCTACCCATGGGACGGTAATTACCTAGTGCATCTGCTGTTAGCCTCCGACCGATAGTTTGCGACGACACAGAATGTTGCAGGGAGCGAGTTACTTGCTCTACGATGTCAGTTGCAGATGTGAAGGGGTTACGATTTGATAGGTGGACAATACGCCGATCCCCCCCGCCCTCGTGGTGGTCAGATGTGATCGACTGGAATCTTGACGGCGAGCATGGCTGCCCTCGCGTTCGAAGCAGTCCATATGCGCGGCACTGTCCCATACGAATACCCCACAAATCTACATATTTGCACGATTCGATCATCTGGTTATGGATATCCACAACGAGGCCCATTTCTGACTATGTCAGTTGCTGATAACGCTGTCTCGCTCGTGTACATGGCATCCCTGTTTCTTTCACAGTGATCACTCTACGTCTAACACTGTTCACGCTCTTTACGTACCCTAATGGGACTAGTAACAACACTTAACAAAACAACACTAATGCACTGTGGTGGCCGTTCTAGAAGTCACAGAGAACTACAACTCTAATAACTTACATAATCCTCCACGGCGTGTAAGTGTACGATGTTACATTGAGATCTGACCTCGTCATCTCGGTGCTTCATTGTTTTTGTCGGCCAGTGTATTAAAGGTATATTAGACCCGACTTTACAACTGCACACAACAAAAAAATGTTTCATCACCGCGCTTCCCAGAACTCCTGAAGATAGACGTTGACTGTGGATATTGTATCACAGTTCCTTTGATTGTAAACAGCCATGAGCAGCTCGTATTAGACGGAGGGCGTCCGACAGCCGTTGAGTTCCAGTCGTTCCACCGAGAAAGGGGAACACAGCTCGTGTTGTCTGTAGTTCAACCACGCCTAGACGGTGAATACCGCTGTTCGATCGCGTCCACATTGTTACTTGTGCCAAGGAAGCAAAGCGATGTTGTTCGGACATGGAAGAGATAGAGAGAGACAGGAACTGTCGATGATATGCCTCGCTCAGACCGCCCGAGGGCTACTACTGCAGTGGATGACCGCTACCTACAGATAATGGCTTGGAGGAACCCTGAGAGCAACGCCACCATATTGAATAATGCTTTTCGTGCAGCTACAGGACGTCGTGTTACGACTCAAACTGTACGCAGTAGGCTGCATGAAGCGCAACTTCGACGTCCATGGCGAGGTCCATCTTTGCAACTACGACACTATGCAGCGCGATATAGATGGGCCCAACAACATGCCGAATGGACCGCTCAAGATTGGCATCACGTTCTCTTCACTGATGAGTGTCGCATATACCTTCAAGAAAACAATCTTTGGATGTTTGGAGGCAACCCGGGGTGGCTGAACGCCTCAGACACACTGTCCGGCGAGTGCAGCAAGGTGGAGGTTCTCTGATGTTTCGGGGTGGCATTATGCGAGGCCGACGTACGCCGCTGGTGGTCATGGAAGGCGGCGTAACGGCTGTACGATACGTGAATACCGTCATCCGACCGATAGTGCAAGCATATCGGCAGCATATTGGCGAGGCTTTCGTCTTCATGGACGGCAATTCGCGCCCCCTTCGTGCACATCTTGTGAATGACTTCCTCCAGAATAACGACATCGCTCGACTAGAGTGGCCAGAATGTTCTCCAGACATGAACCTTATCGAAAACGCCTGGTTCAAAATGGCTCTGAGCACTATGGGACTTAACTTCTGAGGTCAACAGTCCCCTAGAACTTAGAACTACTTAAACCTGACTAATCTAAGGACATCACACACATCCATGCCCGAGGCAGGATTCGAACCTGCGACCGTAGCGGTCGCGCGGTTCCAGACAGTAGCGCCTAGAACCGCACGGTCAGCACGGCCGGCTTGAACACGCCTGGGATAGATTGAAAAGGGATGTTTATCGACGACATGACCCACAAACCTCTCTCAGGGAACTATGTCGAATCGCCGTTGAGGAGTGGGACAATCTCGACCAACAGTGCTTTGATGAACTTGTGAATAGTATGCCAGGATGAATAGAGGCATGAATCAATGCAAGAAGTCGTGCTACTGGTTACCGGTGTGTACAGCGATCTGGACCACCACCTCTGAAGGTCTCATTGCATGCTGGTGGAACATCGAATGTGTGGTTTACATGAGCAATAAAAGTGGTGGATGTGATGTTTGTGTTTATCTCTATTCCAACTTTCTGTGTAGCTTCCGGAACTCTCGGAACCGACGTGGTGCAAAACCTTTTTCGATGTGTGTAATACACATGGAGTACTAATAATTTAAAACAATCTCAGTGGTAGCATTTTAATGTAATTTCCGCCTGCATATGGAAGTGTTGTCTGCCTGCGCATTTGCGGTGTTTGCAATGATGTGTTTGGAGGAGTGAACGCTGTAGTTAAGGACTCCTTAGCGACCTTCTGGCCAGAACGGGAGCACGTTGTAAAACATGCACTGCTTTCCGTGGTGATCACACACCCTATTAAAAATCATTCCCCGCTGTTAGTAACGTTCAGGAGACAGTTATGAATCTAGGTGACACGTGTAACGGTTATTTTCAATAAAACTGTGATTTCTGCTCAGCTCATTGTGTATTTATTTCATTTACCTTCTGTATATACTGTAGCAGTTCTTTCTGAGCCATGTCACTTGGTGGTGACACATCATGCAGAAGTTACTCTCATCAGCAAGTTTTAGACACCAGTGTACTTGATGCGTAGGTGTGACATTGTGCATCAAATTCAACCAAAAGGATCTCGTTTTGGAGATCTCTCACAGCGTTCCCGTAGATGAAAATGAGATTCCGTTAGCATGAAATTTTCAACAAGCTTAAACAACACAAAAGTATCCTGCACGACGAAAATTTGGCAGCAGCGTCAGGAATTGCGTTTTTATAAGCTTTTCATATCTCACACCAATAATTTGTTATCGTAAATAAAGCTGCAATGAAAACATAGTCCATCTCTTCCCTAAGGACCGAGCGAGGTGGCGCAGCGGTTAGCATACTGGACTCGCATTCGGGAGGACGACGGTTCAATCCCACGTCCGGCCATCCTGATTTAGTTTTTCCGTGATTTCCCTAAATCGCTCCAGGCAAATTCCGGGATGGTTCCTTTGAAAGGGCCCGGCCGACTTCCTTCCCCGTTCTTCCCTAATCCGATGAGACCGATAACCTCGATGTTTGGTCTCTTCCTCCAAAACAACCCAACCAAACTCTTCCAGAAGACACTATGCCTCTTCTGTCTTCGCACATTGAGTAATTTTCTTGTTTGATCCAGTTGAATGGAATGTGCGATTAAATGTGTGCTCTGAGTGAGACGTGGCAACTCTGCTCCGTGACCCCATGCGCTCCTGCCGAACTATCAATCTTAAAGCGATTCTGAACGGACCAAAGTGTTGCAAAACAGTGTCGTGTTTGGCCGCAAGCACAATTTGAGCGTTCTAGACGCAAATTGAGACACATATGACGAGTGTATCCTCTGGCGTGCCTTGTGAGTGGAAAAGTTCACGTCGTTCGGAAAACACTGTTAAGAATGTAGGCCTACCTTTGTCAGCAATAAATTTAAGCAAGTTAAATATGTCATATCGTCACTCTCTTCCAGGATACTGGTACTTTCGGAATAATACCGACCACATTCTTCATTTGTGTAACCCGTTGTATAATTAGTTTTTAAAGATGATACGTGTATGCAATCATTAAAATGATTTTTCTTGCCACTAAGCGCAATTAAAATTTAATCATTCGTAGATGTTT
This sequence comes from Schistocerca gregaria, assembly GCF_023897955.1. Classification (NCBI taxonomy): domain Eukaryota; kingdom Metazoa; phylum Arthropoda; class Insecta; order Orthoptera; family Acrididae; genus Schistocerca; species Schistocerca gregaria. The sequence goes on along the minus strand of NC_064920.1, from coordinate 300,327,519 downwards.
CTCACCTGTGGAAATTCCCGCTTTTCTATTCTTTTGAACAGATCGTACTGATACGCCAGCACAATAGGCTAGCAGGTTGACAAAATTGTTGGGGCAGCAGATATAATACCAGTGCGTTGTTCTTGACAAAAGAAAAACAATAACGAAGCAAAACAGGAAAACTATACACATATAAACAACTAAAAAATATAATGTACTAATGAAAAACCATTAAGAGGTTAAACGGCAAGAAAGGCACATTACTAGATGAATACAAAGTTCAGCAGTAAGTGTAGTTGCGTTATACCAAAACTACAGTTCGGTAGTTTTGGTACAGTAGATAAATGATGTAGTAATTGGTAGCTCTACTGGCAGTATTGGCAGCATTGGCAGGGAAAGAAACATAAATGCATGTGTAAGAGAGAACTTGCGAGTCGACGAGTGCTCTTTGTTTTTTTGTTTGTTTGGTTGTTTCTTTTGCAGACAATTACAAACCCACATTATGCAGTGTCAGTCCATTGGGTATTTTAATCCTTACAGGATATAAATCATATTTTATATGTAATAAAAATTACTTGATCGCGTAACTCGCGCACTTTCATGTAACCAAAGCAATTAATTTTGATGGATGTACAGTTCACATGCACCTTATTTTGCACTCAACAGATGGTTTTCTATCATCATCAAACACAAGAGTCTGCCTCTATTAGTGACGAACGTTGTTTGTGTTGTGGTCAGCTGAATTACATTTTATATATGTTCGATGTAGTATTGAAGCGGTGTCTGACATATTTTTGTTTTGCAGTTTTTTATTTTAAATTTTATTAGGATATTGCATTTTCTAGAGCTATATGATAAAACTGTATTGTTTTACTTACTTTTACTGTGACATCCCTGTGATTAACGTCGGTTGGCCAGTCAGTGTGCTCCCTGCCGCCGTTGGATAAGCAGCTGCAGCAGCAAGTCGTATAACCCTAGCTTCTTATTTGTTACATAGTTTAATTTCTTTGCGTGTTTTTGGGTACTTGCATTGTTTAATTCGTATATTTCGGGCGTATTATAGTATTTGAGGGTTGTAGCATCGCGCCTTAGTACCTGAATAGTGCAAATTCGCGTAGTCGTCTGTCGTCTGTCTTCTGTTTTTGTTTTGAACGGCCAGTGTCGGTTGGTCACAGTCATTGTGCTCCCTGCCGCCGTTGGATAAGCAGCTGCAGCAGCAAGTCGTATAACCCTAGCTTACTTATTTGTTACATAGTTTAATTAATTTCTTTGCGTGTTTTTGGGTACTTGCATTGTTTAATTCATATATTTCGGGCGTATTATAGTATTTGACAGTTGTAGCATCGCGCTTTAGTGTTTACTTCGTAGATTCTTATTTAAATTGCGTGTGAGTTTCGTATAGGAGGTGCAGTTTCGAGTTTTAGTTACTGTAATCGTAAATTCAGCAGATTGTAGCGCAGTCGTTAGGCATTTGTACAGGTTAGTTGATACATTCTTTGCGTGTTCCGCTTGCGTTATCTAGGCACCGACTCGTGTTTCAGTAACTGTTGTTAAACATCGATTAGAATGGACAGGGACTGCGATTGCTGTGTTCGGATGAGGGCTGACTTGGCATCCCTTCGCTCACAGCTGCAATCGGCGCTGACTTCGGTCGCGCAGCTTGAGGCTGTTGCCAATGGGCACCACTGTGGGGAGCCGGACTCGGGTATCACGGGGATGTCAACCTCATCCCGTCTGTCCCCAGATCGGTCTGCCGCTGTGGTTGCCCCGGTTGCTGCCCGCAGTGGAGCTGAGCCCTCGCCTGTGGTTGATTGGGAGGTCGTTCCAAGGCGTGGCAGGCAGCGAAAGGCGTCCCCGGAAGCTGACCAGAAAGCCTCCCCGGTGCGTCTGACAAACCGGTTTCAGGCACTGTCTCTGGCTGAGCCAGATGCAGCTGCCTGCCCTGTTTCAGAGGATCATTCTCAGCCTTCAAGGTCCGGGCAATCGCAGAGGTTGGGCTTACTGGTAGTTGGGAGCTCCAATGTTAGGCGCGTAATGGGGCCCCTTAGGGATATGGCGGCTAAGGAGGGGAAGAAATCCAGTGTGCACTCCGTGTGCATTCCGGGAGGAGTCATTCCTGATGTGGAAAGGGTCCTTCCGGATGCCATGAAGAGCACAGGGTGCAGCCAGCTGCAGGTGGTGGCACATGTCGGCACTAATGACGTGTGTCGCTTTGGATCTGAGGAAATTCTCTCTGGATTCCAGCGGCTATCTGATTTGGTGAAGGCTGCCGGTCTTGCTTATGAGATGAAGGCAGAGCTCACCATCTGCAGCATCGTTGACAGAACCGACTGCGGACCTTTGGTGCAGAGCCGGGTGGAGGGTCTGAATCAGAGGCTCAGACGGTTTTGCGACCGTATTGGCTGCAGATTCCTTGACTTGCGCCATAGGGTGGTGGGGTTTCGGGTTCCGCTGAATAGGTCAGGAGTTCACTACACTCAGCTGGCGGCTACACGGGTAGCGGAGGCTGTGTAGCGTGGACTGGGCGGTTTTTTTTTAGGTTAGAAGGCCTCGGGAAAGTGCGGGATGGGCTGCAATGTCAAAGGGTGCTTGGCAATTACAGGACGTGCTTGGATCAAGGAACAGTCGGAATTATAGTTGTAAACTGTTGTAGTTGCGCTGGAAAAGTCCCTGAGCTTCAAGCGCTAATAGAAAGCACAGAAGCGGATATCGTTATAGGTACAGAAAGCTGGCTAAAGCCTGAAATAAGTTCTGCAGAAATTTTTACGAAGTCTCAGACGGTGTTCAGGAAAGATAGATTAGGCAGAATTGGTGGTGGAGTGTTGGTGTCTGTCAGTAGTGGTTTATCTTGTAGTGAAGTCGAAGTAGATACTCTGTGCGAATTGGTGTGGGTGGAGGTTATACTTAACAGCCGAATTAAGTTAATAATTGGCTCCTTCTACCGACCCCCAGACTCCGATGATACAGTTGCGGAACAGTTCAGAGAAAGTTTGAGTCTCGTAACAAATAAATACCCCACTCATACGGTTATAGTTGGTGGGGACTTCAACCTACCCTCGGTATGTTGGCAAAAATACTTGTTCAAAACCGGTGGTAGGCACAAAACGTCTTCCGAGATTGTCCTAAATGCATTCTCCGAAAATTATTTAGAGCAGTTAGTCCACGAACCCACGCGAATTGTAAATGGTTGCGAAAACACACTTGACCTCTTGGCCACAAACAATCCAGAGCTGATAGAGAGCATCATGACTGATACAGGGATTAGTGATCACAAGGTCATTGTAGCTAGGCTCAATACCATTTCTTCCAAATCCATCAGAAACAAACGCAAAATAATTTTATTTAAAAAAGCGGATAAAGTACCACTAGAAGCCTTCCTAAAAGACAATTTCCATTCCTTCCGAACTGACTATGCGAATGTAGACGAGATGTGGCTCAAATTCAAAGATATAGTAGCAACAGCAATTGAGATATTCATACCCCATAAATTGGTAAGAGATGGAACGGATCCCCCGTGGTACACAAAAAAGGTCCGAACGCTGTTGCAGAGGCAACGGAAAAAGCATGCGAAGTTCAGAAGAACGCGAAATCCTGAAGATGGGCTAAAATTTACAGACGCGCGAAATTTGGCACGTACTTCGATGCGAGATGCCTTTAATAGGTTCCACAACGAAACATTGTCTCGAAATTTGGTAGAAAATCCGAAGAAATTCTGGTCGTATGTAAAGTACACAAGCGGCAAGACGCAGTCAATACCTTCGCTGCGCAGTGCCGATGGTACTGTTATCGACGACTGCGCCGCTAAAGCGGAGTTATTGAACGCAGTTTTCCGAAATTCCTTCACCAGGGAAGACGAATGGAATATTCCAGAATTTGAAACACGAACATCTGCTAGCATGAGTTTCTTAGAAGTAGATACCTTAGGGGTTGCGAAGCAACTCAAATCGCTTGATACGGGCAAGTCTTCAGGTCCAGATTGTATACCGATTAGGTTCCTTTCAGATTACGCTGATACTATAGCTCCCTACTTAGCACTCATATACAACCGCTCGCTCACCGATAGATCTGTACCTACAGATTGGAAAATTGCGCAGGTCGCACCAGTGTTCAAGAAGGGTAGTAGGAGTAATCCATTTAACTACAGACCTATATCATTGACGTCGGTTTGCAGTAGGGTTTTGGAGCATATACTGTATTCAAACATTATGAATCACCTCGAAGGGAACGATCTATTGACACGTAATCAGCATGGCTTCAGAAAACATCGCTCTTGTGCAACGCAGCTAGCTCTTTATTCGCACGAAGTAATGGCCGCTATCGACAGGGGATCTCAAGTTGATTCCGTATTTCTAGATTTCCGGAAAGCTTTTGACACCGTTCCTCACAAGCGACTTCTAATCAAGCTGCGGAGCTATGGGGTATCGTCTCAGTTGTGCGACTGGATTCGTGATTTCCTGTCAGGAAGGTCGCAGTTCGTAGTAATAGACGGCAAATCATCGAGTCAAACTGAAGTGATATCAGGTGTTCCCCAGGGAAGCGTCCTGGGACCTCTACTGTTCCTGATCTATATAAATGACCTGGGTGACAATCTGAGCAGTTCTCTTAGGTTGTTCGCAGATGATGCTGTAATTTACCGTCTAGTAAGGTCATCCGAAGACCAGTATCAGCTGCAAAGCGATTTAGAAAAGATTGCTGTATGGTGTGTCAGGTGGCAGTTGACGCTAAATAACGAAAAGTGTGAGATGATCCACATGAGTTCCAAAAGAAATCCGTTGGAATTCGATTACTCGATAAATAGTACAATTCTCAAGGCTGTCAATTCAACTAAGTACCTGGGTGTTAAAATTACGAACAACTTCAGTTGGAAGGACCACATAGATAATATTGTCGGGAAGGCGAGCCAAAGGTTGCGTTTCATTGGCAGGACACTTAGAAGATGCAACAAGTCCACTAAAGAGACAGCTTACACTACACTCGTTCGTCCTCTGTTAGAATATTGCTGCGCGGTGTGGGATCCTTACCAGGTGGGATTGACGGAGGACATCGAGAGGGTGCAAAGAAGGGCAGCTCGTTTTGTATTATCGCGTTATAGGGGAGAGAGTGTGGCAGATATGATACACGAGTTGGGATGGAAGTCATTACAGCATAGACGTTTTTCGTCGCGGCGAGACCTTTTTACGAAATTTCAGTCACCAACTTTCTCTTCCGAATGCGAAAATATTTTGTTGAGCCCAACCTACATAGGTAGGAATGATCATGAAAATAAAATAAGAGAAATCAGAGCTCGAACAGAAAGGTTTAGGTGTTCGTTTTTCCCGCTCGCTGTTCGGGAGTGGAATAGTAGAGAGATAGTATGATTGTGGTTCGATGAACCCTCTGCCAAGCACTTAAATGTGAATTGCAGAGTAGTCATGTAGATGTAGATGTAGATGTAGAACGTTACAAACCAATTGCTTTGGCATGAATAAAACATTGACAATTTGAATTTTGCTATAAATGCAGTTTGTTTTTACTTAACAGACAGGAGGATAACTACGTACAACAAAAATGTTACATAGGTTAGGCGCAACTTCAAATATCTTCCCACAGTTTCTGAACTATTCTAGGGGATTGTAGCCAGATACTGATTGTATACATAAGGAAAGTGATCGCTATGAGGTAACACCCGGTAGGTATGCAATACTCCTACCGTACAAGCAGTATGGGTATGACCTTAACTGACCAAAGCTACTAGGAAAACTACCTAGTCTTACTATTCTAGAAGAAAAGCAATATTTTTTGGACGTCCAACAGGACGTCTAGCCATGTGCGGGGTGTCGAAGGGAGGACTGTTCTCTGTCTCCCTGACTCACCTCTCCCGCAGTGCCACACTGTTAGCGCGGTGTGGGAAACTGTGCCACAACCACAACGCCACCCGAGCTGGCGCAGGCGCGAGTCGCCTCACCATTGCGTTCCACATTGACCCGATAAGTTACAAAAATGCTCGCTGCCCTGTGCCGATCAACACGCGCTATGCGAGTCTGAATTTTCCCAAGCGTCGGCGTGCTGCAAGAAACTTGTGTTACATACATACATCAAAAACAATTTTGCATCATCTAGGTTCCGAGAGTTGCGGAACCTGTACAGAACACTGGAATATAGATCAACATAAACATCATTTCCACCCTTTTTATTGTTCATGAAAACGACATATTGCTTGTTGTACCATCATACAGTGAGAACTTCGGAGGTGTTGGTCCAGACTGCTGTACACACCGGTACCTGTAATGCCCAGTAACACGTCGTCTTCCACTGATGCATGCCTCTGTTTCGTCGTGGCATACTATCCACAAGCGCATCACGCCACTGTTGGTCCAGATTGTCCCAGTCCTCAACGGCAATTCGGCGTACATCCCTCAGGGTGGTTGGTGGGTGATGTCGTCCATAAACAGCCCTTTTCAATCTATCCTAGGCATGTTCGATAAGGGTGATGTATGGAGAACATCCTGGACACTCTAATCGAGCTATGTCGTTATTCTGAAGGAAGCCATTCACAAGATGTGCACGATGGGGGCGTGAACTGTAGTCCATGAAGACGAATGTCTCGCCAATATGCTGCCGTATAGTTTCACTATCGGTGGGAGGATAGCATTTACGTATTTACGTATCGTACACCCGTTATGGCGTCTTCCAGGAAACACCAGGAAACAGGGCACAGTGTGTCTAAGAGATTCAGCCTGGCCGGGTTGCCTCCAAACATGTCGCCGACGATTGTCTGGTTGAAGACATATGCGACACTCGTCGGTGAAGAGAACGTGATACCAATCCTGTGCGGCCCGTTCGGCATGTTGTTGGGCCCATCTGTACTGCGCTTCATGATATCGTGGTTGCAAAGATGGACCTCGCCATGGACGTCGAGAGTGAAGTTGCGTATCATGCTGCCTACTGTGCGCAGTTTGAGTCGTAACACGACGTCCTGTGGCTGCACGAAAAGCGTTATTCAACATGGTTGCGTTACTGTCAGTGTTCTTCCGAGCCATAATCCGTAGGTAGCAGTCATCCACTGCAGTAGTAGCCCTTGGGCGGCCTGAGCGAGGCATGTCATCGACAGTTCCTGTCTCCCTGTATCTCCTCCAAGTCCGAACAACATCGCTTTCGTTCACTCCGAGACGCCTGGACACTTCCTTTGTTGAGAGCCCTTCCTGGCACAAAGTAACAATGCGGAGGCGATCGAACCGTGGTACTGACCGTTAAGGCATGGCTGAGCTACAGACAACATGAGCCGTACACTTCCTTCCTGGTGGAATGACTGGAACTGATCGGCTGTCGGACCCCCTCCGTCTAATAGGTGCTGCTCATGCATGGTTGTTTACATCTTTGGAAGGGTTTGGTGACATCTCTGAACTTTCAAAGGGACTGTGTCTGTGATACAATATCCACACTCAATGTCTGTCTTCTGGAGCTCTGGGGATCGGGATGATGCAATACTTCTTTGATGTACGTATTTTGGAAGGAAGCCTGATTAAATATTGGTGCGCGCAAAAGAGAGTGCTGCACGAATGGTTTGCCTCTAGTGCCGCACCAGCAACGAGCACCTCTGAATGCGTATGCGAGGTATGAGACGGGCGCTCACGCACCTCACGCTTGACGTCGTCTGAGGAGCGCCTCTTGGCGCGCGCGGCGGCGGCTGCGGCGCGCCCCCAGGCGGGCACGGGCGCGGGCTCCAGGTGGTGCGTGTAGCCGGGCGGCGGCCGGTACACCCGCCAGTAAGCGCGCTCCTGGCTGTCGCTCACGATCTTGTCTCCCTTCTTGCGCTCCTTCGCCAGCCGCACCTGCAAAAGCCGCAAACGCCTCCAGCTGCCACCTCCGTGCACTCCGGGCTTCACCTACCTTTACGTGTTTACACAGCTGTAAGCGTACAAAATGTTTCAACACTGACAATGGTATAGATGCACCAAATAATGTAGGTTAATTCTTACAAAGAAGAAAACAGCAACCAGCCATTATTAATAGTGCTATTTACTTAGGTAAATAGCGCCGTTACCTGTTTCTAACAGGCAAGTTCATCATCAGACGGCTGTTCACATGATTTCATGATACACTTTACATTATCGTCCGTTTTCGATTTTTATTATTCCAGTGTGGCGAAGTATTTTTGGTGTGTTGTTGCCGTCGAAAATTCCGCGCGATTTTGTTGCCAAGTTACAGGATTGTATTTTTCGAATATTCCAGCACTTATATAATTTGCACATCGCCATCTTGTGCAAAGCATCACACACACACACACACACACACACACACACACACACACACACACACACACAAATACTTCACCACAGTGCAACAATAAAAATCGAAAACGGACGATAATGTAAAGTGTAAATTGAAAATCATGTGAACAGCCGTCTAACGATGAACTTGCCTGTTAGAAACCGGTAACGGCGCTATTTACCTAAGTAAATAGCAGTATTAATAATGGCTGGTTTTTGTTTTCTTCTTTTTAAGAATTAACCTGCATTAATTGTACACAGCAACGGTCTCACCATGACATTTTTAGACAAAATAGCCTCAATCACCAAATAGGTGCGTGAAACTAACTAATCTTTATTCAGACAGACTATTTCGGTATTTATCATCATTGTCAAGTGCCTATGATTACACACTGAAACGGCAAAGAAACTGGTATAGACATGCGTATTCAAATACAGAGATACGCAACAGGCAGAATACGGCACTGCGGTAGGCAACGCTTATATACACTCCTGGAAATTGAAATAAGAACACCGTGAATTCATTGTCCCAGGAAGGGGAAACTTTATTGACACATTCCTGGGGTCAGATACATCATATGATCACACTGACAGAACCATAGGCACATAGATACAGGCAACAGAGCATGCACAATGTCGGCACTAGTACAGTGTATATCCACCTTTCGCAGCAATGCAGGCTGCTATTCTCCCATGGAGACGATCGTAGAGATGCTGGATGTAGTCCGGTGGAACGGCTTGCCATGCCATTTCCACCTGGCGCCTCAGTTGGACCAGCGTTCGTGCTGGACGTGCAGACCGCGTGAGGCGACGCTTCATCCAGTCCCAAACATGCTCAATGGGGGACAGATCCGGAGATCTTGCTGGCCAGGGTAGTTGACGTACACCTTCTAGAGCACGTTGGGTGGCACGGGATACATGCGGACGTGCATTGTCCTGTTGGAACAGCAAGTTCCCTTGCCGGTCTAGGAATGGTAGAACGATGGGTTCGATGACGGTTTGGATGTACCGTGCACTATTCAGTGTCCCCTCGACGATCACCAGAGGTGTACGGCCAGTGTAGGAGATCGCTCCCCACACCATGATGCCGGGTGTTGGCCCTGTGTGCCTCGGTCGTATGCAGTCCTGATTGTGGCGCTCACCTGCACGGCGCCAAACACGCATACGACCATCATTGGCACCAAGGCAGAAGCGACTCTCATCGCTGAAGACGACACGTCTCTATTCGTCCCTCCATTCACGCCTGTCACGACACCACTGGAGGCGGGCTGCACGATGTTGGGGCGTGAGCGGAAGACGGCCTAACGGTGTGCGGGACCGTAGCCCAGCTTCATGGAGACGGTTGCGAATGGTCCTCGCCGATACCCCAGGAGCAACAGTGTCCCTAATTTGCTGGGAAGTGGCGGTGCGATCCCCTACGGCACTGCGTAGGATGCTACGGTCTTGGCGTGCATCCGTGCGTCGCTGCGGTCCGGTCCCAGGTCGACGGGCACGTGCACCTTCCGCCGACCACTGGCGACAACATCCATGTACTGTGGAGACCTCACGCCCCACGTGTTGAGCAATTCGGCGGTGCATCCACCCGGCCTCCCGCATGCCCACTATACGCCTTCGCTCAAAGTCCGTCAACTGCACATACGGTTCACGTCCACGCTGTCGCGGCATGCTACCAGTGTTAAAGACTGCGATGGAGGTCCGTATGCCACGGCAAACTGGCTGACACTGACGGCGGCGGTGCACAAATGCTGCGCAGGTAGCGCCATTCGACGGCCAACACCGCGGTTCCTGGTGTGTCCGCTGTGCCGTGCGTGTGATCATTGCTTGTACAGCCGTCTCGCAGTGTCCGGAGCAAGTATGGTGGGTCTGACACACCGGTGTCAATGTGTTCTTTTTTCCATTCCCAGGAGTGTAGGACAACAAACAGTTGTCAGATCGGTTACTGCTGCTACAGAGCCAAGTTATTAAGATTTAAGTGAGTTTGAACCTCGTGTTATAGTCGGCGCACGAGAAATGGACACGGCATCTCTGACGGGATTCTTCCATAAGAGCATTTCACGAGTGTACCGTGAATATCAGGAATCCGGTAAAACATCAAATCTCCGACAACGCTGCGGCCGGGAAAAGATCCTGCAAGAATGGGACCAACGACGACTGAAATGAATCGTTCAACGTGACAGAAATGCAGCCCTTCCGCAAATTGTTGCAGATTTCAGTGCTGGATCATCAACAAGTGTCAGCGTACGACCCATTCAACGAAACATCATAGATACGGGCTTTCGGAGCCGAAGGACCACTCGTATACCCTCGACGACTGCACCACACAAAGCTCTACACCTCACCTGGGCTCGTCAACATCGACATTGGACTGTTGATGACTGGAAACATGTTTCCTGGTCAGACGAGTCTCGCTTCTAATTGTATCGATCGGATGGATGTGTGCGGGATGGACACAGCCTCTTAAATCAATGGACCCTGCAGGTAAGCAGGGGACTGTACAAGCTGGACGGGGCTCTGTAATTGTGTCGAGTGTGTGCAGCTGGAGTGATGTGGGGCCCCTGATACGTCTAGAAATGACTCTGACACGTGAAACGTACTTCGGTATTTCTGACACTTGTGGAAAAATCCCGGTCTCTAACGCACCGACATAAACTCTTAGACATAAGAGCTGGACGCCGGCCAGCCGCCGCAGGGAGTCATTCACTTACGGCGCCAATAAAACTGGCCACCCATCAGAATTCTTAAGTCTGGCCATCTGCAGGATCTGCCAACGCTGTAGAACGCGGAAGTGTTGTTGCCCGCTCCATATACTACAGTGCTGTGTCTGTTAGTGGACTCGTGCTTAACTTCATGCAACATAGACACTAAACCACAGTTTTCTGAACATTCCTTCCTGTAACCTATTCAACCGCATTTCGACTGTCCGCCAAAGGTTTCATTCTGTTGGCAGCTCAAAGAGTATATGCACCGTTTTATAATCCAGTAACAAAGCAAAACCCTTCGTGAAACAACTCGTGGCTGTGGCAAGATCCTTACAGTTTATGCACGAGAGTCTCGCCCTACAGCGTCCACCTGCCACAAACTACTGGGCGCCTTGATGTCAGCCGCCGTTCGACCTGTAATCGCGGCGCGGCAGCCTTCAGCCGCTTCTGCTCTCGCATTGTTAGCATAAAATTGCTTCTTACTGTAGTTTGATAATCCGGACGCAATAACTAGGGTAAGCCAAGCGAACACTATGAAGTTACCTAATGTCATCAGTAAGCATGAAGTGAAAGTGATTTTTTACCCTCCACCAAAGACAGTAGCACTCCTTGGTCCTTCGGAAGCCTGGGGTTTAGAAGATCCCCTGTGAGTGCGGCCGTTCATACATCGGGCAGACGACACATACTATCCAGGAGAGATGCACAGAGCACCGCAGGTACACCAGGCTCTTACAACCTAATAAATCTACGGTGGCCGAGCACTGTATTGACACTGGGCACTCTATGGTGTACGATAACGTCCAAATTTTAACCTCTACTTCATCTTTCTGGGACTTAGTAGTGAAGGAAGCAATTAAAATCCGTTTGGAGACGAATTTAATTAACAGAAGTAGCGGCTTCAGCTTGGACAAATCTTGGAAGCCGCCAATTTCTGTAATAAAATCACAAAGACGTCGCGACGGTGCAGCTCGCAGTGATACATCGATATCACCGTGTGGATCGACTGCGCAGCCATAGATCTATTTCCATGCATATGCCATACGTCTTTGCCGCCGATTAACGTCTCTGCCGCCTTGTGTATCTGTGGCCGCATGCGCAGTGGTGCGGTCACGGCTTTAAAAGGACAGAGCAAGTGCTGGAGTGTCAGTCACCTCGGCTCACTCTGAAGATTGTTGGACGGTGTTCAGCCGAAATATTAGAAGAAGCAAAATTTATGCGGCTGCACGCCCGAAATTTTATGGATCAGTTTTTGCGCTGCGAAAATATGAAGATGCATACTACTCCGTTTGATAGGTGCCCTCACGTCATCGTTGGCGTGGTTTTCCGTTGATCGAAATGCCACCTTTCATGTACAACATCAGTTGACAGTTAGTTATATTACATCGTGAATTAGACGTAGTACGGAGAAACAGCGGTTTGTTGCTTCAATTTTGGACTCAAGTGTAGCTAAATAACAAGGCAATAACTTACTTAATTTTTCTGACTGTGAGTGACCAAAACACAACCAACAGAAACGATAGCAAGAGCGTAGTATTATTATCAGCAGCACAAGTTTTAGTAATGGTTGTTGATGAAGCATAATAAAGGTGACTGCTGCAGTTGTAGGTCCTACTATTATTTTTGTTGTAGTAAAAGTATTATAAGTTGTAGTACTAGTAGCAAAATAAGTAAATGTAGCCATAGTCTTTGTAATAGAACTTATGATAGAAGGTGACAAAGATACAGTTAAAATTAGTTACGTCAGCTGGAACGAAATCCAATAAAAAATACCATAATAAAACTGTATGGAGAGTACCGTTTTGGTAACCATTGTAGTGTTGCGAGGCACAATGATAGCAAAAAACAGATATAAAAAAGTAATACAATAAAATTATAATCTTACATTTATATACAGTGCAGGAAAAAAACAAACACATCGATCGGTAAGACTGACATGATGATTTACATATAATATTTATTAGAACTGTAACTGTCCAATATTGCTATCGAGAAATTAGACTAGAATAAACAAACAAATAAATAAATAAAAATGTTAACGAATAGGTCTGAATACGGTTAAGCCTATACATTTATCATTTCATTGATCATCGGTATGTTACGATGGACGTCACATTTCTCGACACTTTTGCGCAACATAACGACATTCTTTTAGAGTTCTTTAATGTGCCGCTGCAACGAAGCAGCATGCTTTCGGAGAATCCAAGTTTAAATACGAATACCACCACTTGCGTTCCACAAATACCTACTTCAACATGGCGCTAGCTAGGTTTGCATCTATTACCCAAGCAAGGCACTGGAGATGTGACATCACACGAGCATTTTTCGACGCGCAAGTTGCCGAAGCGGCGTCAAATCGTAACATTGGCACCCGGCGAACGGTCTACCCGACGGGTAGTCACACGACGAGCATTTTTCAGACGCCGCACTAGAAAATTGTGAACGTTTATTTAAAATATCATTGTTTTTATTGGTTTGCGGAATGAAGTTTGATGGTGACATACTGGTCTGTAGCGTAGCTTGAGGTCTTGATTAAGTTGAAAGTTGATACTTTGAAGACATTTTTTGAAGTATATCGTTTCTGCACCGTTTTAAATTTCGATAGACGATTTAAGTTTCGGTACTCAGGCCACTCACATTCTTGCGAGATGAACAAACCAACACAGTGAGCATATTAAGAACCTATTATACGACTAATGCAGCATGAATTAAACTCTTGCGTCTGTCACAGGACGGTGACATGTGACGACGTCAGCTAGTCTGTGCTACGATTGGCTGTTTACCTGATTTGGCGTTGTTGCCATGCTTACAGCCTGTTATACTTGAGACTTCGATACCGAACGCGCTTTGGGTTCTGATGGTAGTCACCTATGTCGAGTGTTGACGCAGCTACGGACAAGGATTGAACCGTGTTACTCGCAGGTACAACACCCGTTGCTTCGGCACACGATTCACGCAACTAAGTCCATAGCACAGTTACGGGATTTTAAAATTTTAGAAATTTGTGGTAAGGACTATGGGACCACACTGCTAAGGTCATCGGGCCCTAGGCTTACACACAATCTAACTTAACGTTAACTTTCCCTGGGCTTACACACTAATTAATCTAACTTAACGTAAATTACGCTAAGGACGACACACACAACCATGTCCGAGGGAGGACTCGAACCTCCGACAGGCGGAGCCACGCGTAAGGAATTTGCTATCCCCATATCCAGAAACATCATTTGTTTTGCGACAGCCGTTATGTTTCTGTGAAGTGATCATTTTATGCAAGAATTGTTTAGTAAAAAGCTCAAATCGTGAAACGGTAGTCAGTATTTTCTGCTGACATCGTTCCTCTATCATAATGAAATTGTAGTAAGTAATTCTTTATTCAACCGCTTTTTCTAGTATTTCTGAAACTCTGAAATTTATGGGAAAATGTATTTTTTAAAAAATCTACATCACTATTGCCTAAGCGACAAGCGATTCATTTACCTGTTCTTCAGCTTGCATCGTTATGAAGTCCCACTTGTTTTGCAGATTCTTCCTCAGACTGGTGAGTGCATCCTGCAACAGGACAAAAACGATTAGTAGAAACACACAACCTTGCAGACCAAATGCAATGCGTGCTTGAGCCATCGGAACGAACTTTAAGTCTTAATTCCGCAATAACGTATTTCGGCTGTCTTTGATCTGAATTTAGCCCCGAATTTGCAACCAGGGCTTCGGAGATGCTGTCAGTTATTAGTTATGTTTTTCACTGCAAGTTATTCAACCTTTATAACTGGTACTGAACAGACGAAGGCCTACGTTTTTCATTGCACTCTCATGTTTTAGGCCTTCTTAGATAGTGAGACATCACTGAAAGTGCGACTCAGAACACATCATACACATAGTCGAGATGACGACGAGTTGATGGGAAGAAAGGGGGGTGGGCGGTGAAGACAGGAAGACAGGTATACGGTTTTCAGTTATAGACGTCGAACTTACTGTTTGAAATTTATTCAGCATAAACGCTTGTGGTTATGATGATGATGATCATGTTTGGTTTGTGGGGCGCTCAACTGCGCGGTCATCAGCGCCCGTACATAAAGTCCCAATTTCCTCACACTCCGATTTTGTACGCAGTCCAATCTAGTCACTGCCACGAATGATGATGACAACACAAACACCGAGTCCCCGTGCAGAGAAAATCCCCAACCAGGCCGGGAATTGAAACCGGGACCCCAAGTTCTAGGGGCAGCAAGGTTAGCCACTAGACCACGAGTTGCAGATGCTTATGTTTAGGTGTGCACCGCTAGACTGTACTAGCGAAACACTGATGTCTCTCCCAGAAGGGCTCAAGGTTCAAGACTCGAGAACTACCTGGGTTGCTAGTAGGAACCGAGACGCAACGGCTCTCTAGCAAAGAAGAGCTATATCGGTATAGGAAATTATGCTGGCTTGCTAATCGTAGCGCAAATTATTTATATAATTGAATCCTTACGACTGATCTGCGTAAGTATACTTGATAAGTGCAAGGCACTGTTTCTTTAACTGGCCCTGTGTTCGGAGTCATCTTCAGTTTTTTGTCACCTAAGAATCGTTTACGCAGAAAGGTTGTCATATCACTTTGACACGTACGCGGACGTGTTGGAAAGTAAATGAGAACACATTAACAGAGTGTCTGGCAGACATTTGCATAACTTTTCATCTGCACTGATTGTTATACAGGGAAAAGTTATCTAATGGTCTCTTGTAGTAACCATTTTGTATAGTCAAACGACTGTACCGAACAGAGTTTAGGGTCTCTACAAGACAAGACAATTACGTTATGAGGGTCGCATAAGAATCAGGCGGAACTCAATTCACGACGTTGAATTCATGTTTTTAACATGACATTGCACTATCTTGTTCGTAAGAGGTTTTAAGTTTGACAATTTGGGTTACTGAGAAGAAGATTATTTGTTCATCCACAGCTGCTTACCTGAAACAAATTAATTTTCTCCACGCAAAGACCCGAATAGTTTCCGAAGGTAACTATCACGTCAATCTCAAATTGCCCTTTTCACAATCAATGCTCGTTGAGCTTCCACAACGATTTCTATTGAACACAACACTGATGCCTACAATAGGAAATAGTCTGAGTGGGATATCCAACCAGGCTTTCGGTTTAACTGAAAATTCCTTAGCAGGCAGAACGCAGCACACTATTCTATATACGGTCATCGGAAGACGCGGAAGTGATATTTAGTGCGAGCCAGCAGCGAGTGATAGCACGATTAGTATTTATCTGACACGTGAATGACTCGCTATAGAGAACAGGTTCCAGTGCCAGAATTTATGCCGGCGATGCCGCTGTCATATACACTATCTGATCAAAAATATCCACCGCTATGTAACGCGAAATTGACCACAGGAGAGTTTAGTAACTCCAGCGCGGACTAGTCATCTGAGCAACAAATCCATTGAGGACTGTAGGTAATGTGGTTGACAAGTGATCAGCGTCCAACACTAAATACGGTGTGCAAGTTGCACAACATTTTTTCATGATTAATTCTTCGAATAAGTCTGTGGTCGGAGTATTGTGGATATCCTTCAAATGGATCATCTTCAAAATATGGCTAGTCATTTCTTAACTATTCAGAATGAAGAAGCGTGAAGGTTCCTTCTAAATTTCAATGAAATACACATAACTATTTCAAAGCTCCATAAAAGCCAATGTATTCTCATGTATTGGCCTACGTTAGTGCGCAGCATGTATCAGCGTACTAAAATTATTCCTAGAGTTATGTTCCGTTACGTAACTTAATGAAAGGCTATTTTCTGTGCCATAAGTGTTTCATTCATTTTTATTTTTGAAAGATTTTCAATGACCTGTAATACGTGTTTGTTTTATGTCTATGAATAACTGCTTTATGTGATGTGCCCAAATATGTTACTATATTAAAGATTTTTGTTTTATTTGTATTAATAACTGCTTTATGTGACGTGTCCAGATATGTTACTATTGTAAAGATTTTTCTTATTCTCTTATTGTTATGTAAGGACGTTCTTTGGCGCAAGTTCCATAAGGTTAAATTACTAATTGGTTCTACCTACGATTGTCTGAACTTATTATTCCATATGTGTGGTCCTGGGGTTGTACACAAAAATGACGATTTTCGGTGATTTCAGGTCAATTTCACTCGAACACTTTGCTTTGACTGTGTGTTGGTTGTGTGTTCACTGTGTGTAGTGTTGCCAACTATTGCTGTGTGTTTTTCGGACTCCCTTTGTTTGTGTTCTGGTATCTGTATACAGTTTGAGAATCGGTTACTTACTACGTTGGTGCGAGTTTGGTGGGGCGTGCTCTGTAAAACCTGATGGGAATTGTGAGTGGCCATAAGCGCAAATAATAGTATCGTTTCATATTATAAATTAGTGTAGCTTATTACTTAGTCAGATTACGGTCTACATCTCTGTTATTGTTTTAGTGGCTAACACGATCTGTGAATTGTTGCTTAGCATAAAAAATGTCGAAAATAAAAGCAGCTTTTCATTAATAACAACGCCATCTCTCTGCTAGGGTAAAAGCTTTCAAATTGTCCATGTGAGTGTTCTGTTGTGCTTGTCAGGCACGCGCTGTATTTTACTTCTGAGTAGCTGCAGCACACACGGCAACACTTCGGGCGGACTGTCAAGTGAATTAGTTAACTTCATATGACGGTACAATATGAGCGCATGTATTTTTGGAAAAATACCCTGCAATCTAAATTCTGCATTACATTTGATAATATGATAGGTAATAATTTTATAGTTTTTTCCTTACTTGGCGGCATGTTAATCTTTAGCCACAGAATGCTTGGGTTCAGCGGTAAAATATTTTTTTTATGTTTACAAACGCCGTGCTCCTTATTTTTTCTGCTTTTCGCTTCATCTATTCGTTTTGTAGTTGTTGTGCATCAGTCCTTGTAAATAATCCACACATTTATATAAGCCTTAAAGGAAAGTATTCACCCACTTATCATCCCTTTTATTCTAAAGTCACACTTTAAGAAATAAATAAACGATCATTGTTTACATGTAACGGAACCTGTTAAGAAATTATATTTGCAGAAGTTGCTGTACAGGGCGTTCCAAACCATTGTGGTCAAAATTACGCAGCCGGAAGATGACTCTAGGCTCAGTATTTTGAGATCGGGAGCCAATGGGCGGTAACAAGCATTTCAGCAAAGTCTTGAACGAGCAATACATGAAAGGCACGCGTTTTTCAACTGCTTATCAGCTGTAACGGACAACTGCCCGCCGCAGCAATGTTGATGCCGCCAGAATACGCACAATCTTGTGATGTGTCCACTGTGAAGTTTACCAATTATTACATTTCATGATTGGTTGCTGAATATAGACCATTGACCGCATTGGGAAGTTGCAATTATGCACTAATATATGGTGCACCAGAATATAGTGTCCGGAGAGCCGTTCGAACATACAGATACGATGGTCATACAGTAACGTAACAAACATGTACTATCAGATGAAAATGTATCAGGACGCTCCTATGTAATGCGGAATTGACCACTAAATGTCACGAGAGACGAAACTGACCGTATAAAAGGAGGCAGGAAGTATTGTGCCGTTAGTAGAGATGCAGTAACAGCATAACCGGTTGGTCAGAAGAGTTCAGTGACTACGTACGTGGAATAGCTATTGGATGTCCCTTTAGTAACAGCCACTCTTGAACTCCAAAGCGCTACCAATAATCCAGCTAGCAAACCGACTACGCGTAGGGTGTTAAATAGAAATGCACACCAAGGTCGAGCAGCTCTTCATAAACCACGCATTTCTGCAGCCAGTCCTATGGGGCTCCTGAGAAGCCACCGGACAATGGATGCCTGAACAAGTGATATGGAGTGCCGAATGACGCTATACCCTGTGGCAATCAGATGGAAGGATTTGAGGTGGGCGAATGCCTGGAGAACGTTACCTGCAAACGTGTGTAGCTGCTGGTAAACCTTTCGGGCTGTGACATCGTGGCCCAAGAAACTCTTCTGTTCCCGGCATTTCGTCGAGGACTGTGCTGGACATCCTCAGAGGCGCTCCCCCGCTGAGTCTAGACTGACAGCTCGTGCTGTCATAAAGCAGAATCGGTGAGGCAATGTTTTGTTGACAATTACATGCCTGACATGTACTGGCCTGCCCAGAGTCCCGACCTGACCCCAGTGGAATGAGTTTATAGAAATTCGACTTAACAACAGATCTCAAGTCCAAAATCACTACCTTCTTGAATATCGCCTCTTGGCAAAGAATGGGTTGAAATACCTCCACAGCCATACCTCCACAGCCATTCACTGAAAGTGTCCCCAGAAGTCATCAGAAGGGGAAGGGATTGACACATCCCCTATCAACGTCCACTAGTAGAGGTCCGGATACTTTTGATCAGTTAGTGAACAAATTTAATCCTAGCTTGGTGAGAATACTATCATCTTGTGCTTAATACAGAGGAATATAGAGTTTTGCACACCAGTAAACGTAAAAAGATGGTAGACTTTCACTACACCTTTAGCGGTTCACAATCAGAGACATTCATGTCATACAGATACTCGGGAGTGACAATGTGTAGTGAAGTGAATCCGGCTCAGTGCCAGTTGCAGATAACCGAAATGGGGTGTTACGAAAATTTAGGATAAAGGTGCTGTGTATCTCACGAAAACATACTTTCTGAATTTCCAGGAACAATTTTCCGAGAGGGAAACCTACAATTATCTTCAGCCCCCTAGAGCTCATGGAGTTTGTAAAGATTGCTGTAGGGTTGCATAAACATGTCCAAGCATTAACTCCTCCTAAACCTCATTCGTGAGTGTGATGGAAAGAAATATTAATTTATGACAGAAATTACCCTACGTCACCTACTTTAGAATGTTTTGCTGGGTATAGATAAGGATATGTAGAGTTTTAATTTAATTATGAAATTGTAATACGCGATTCCACATGCAGACTGTATGAGAGATAAATGCGAACAGTTACCTTACGTACGTGCGCATGCATAAACATGCATACCGCACAAACACACACACACACACACACACACACACACACACTACAAATATTTCTTTATTTAACTGTTTTAGTAAGAACATTGTTTGGTTGTATTTATGTATTTGCGATTCTCAGATCATAACAGTAGTTCACAATGCCATTAACCTCATTAATGTTGTTCTCATCCTTATACACCCACATGAATTCCTCTAACTACGGTCTGTGGCATTCTTTCGACGATCCCCAAAGCGTGATGAATCGTTTCTATGGCTTCTCGGCATGTTGATCAACTATCTTTACCTTTGTAACTGCCGTTCCCTAAGTTAATTATTTTTGTGTTTCTCCATACACAAGAATCCAAAGGATGTCACGCAGACGAGGAATTTGCGGACTGTGGGAAACTATCCCATGGAAGCTTACTTACTTAAATGAGAAATCTAGGAATATACAACAATCTCTATCGTATTGCTCCCGTAGGTATCGGAAGAAAGGGAACTGTAACATTTGGTATATAGCGAGTAATCACTACCATAGGATGTATAGTGGCTTTGAGAGTATAGATATAGATGTTGAATAAACCGTCGTCCAAACAACACGAACCAGTCAGAAATATGTAAGGTGACTGCGAAGACCACCACTCGCGTTATTGAACGTAACTTGATTCCACTAACGTACACTGCCTGACAAAAAAAACTGGAGGACTGTGAAGTCATATTCGGATGTCAGAGCATCTTCGTTACCTTACACAAAATAGGTGTGTATGTAAATGATTAGAGTTGCATTTCTCGATGACAGATACAACTGTCACCAGAGTGGATTATTGTTATTCGCGTTGAATGTTGTTTCCAGACCGGATTGCGTATACAAGGAGCGGCACATGTAGAGAGAGCACTGTAAAGGACACAGAGATGCCGCGAACGTGCGTGAGACAGCGTTATCAGCACCTAAGAAGTTGAAATGGTCTTAACTGTGGGTCTCATGTAGTCGCTTGGTCGACTCGTGCAAAATTCAGATTTTTTGGGCAATTGGATGTGACAGTGGTCCGACATTGGACTGCATGCGACCTTGAGGTTCCGGTGTACTATCTCTGACCACCATAAGACAGGATCGCCGTACTGTGTGCCGAGCAGGTCGTAGTCACTGCACATCTGTGCCTGCTAGCCGAGATTCCGAGTGATGGGCTCCCTGCAGCATTCTGTTTCGTCTTGCACCAGAGGTCCGAGACTAGCAGCAGCTGCACTAGAGAACTGCCGTTCCTTGCGCAGCTTGCGGTTAACACCAAACTGTGGTGTCCTGACAGGGAAGTTTGACTACTGATGAGCGGCGTCGCAATGTTTTCAGCTATAAACTGTGGTTCTGCGCTAATTCCAGATGATCGTGGTCGGTGAGTATGCTCTGGATAGGTCCCAATCTCCCAATGATTTGGAGAAACACGTGAGGCGTAGCGCTGTATACCGATCCTGCCTTGGAGGCGGTTAAGTGGGAGATGTGTCTCAGAGTTGGAGAGTGACAGGTGATGACGCGAGACTGGACGCGCACGTAGTTTATCAGCCGATAGAGGACAATATTGGATAGGCGGACTGTGATTTTAGTTTCGATTGTGCCCACTAGAGAGCACTAAAGTAATAGCACGTTTTTCATAAATTGTTCTAGTATTTTCATAAACCGGGGAGATGCGATTTTTGCCCGCATCTCGTGGTCGTGCGGTAGCGTTCTCGCTTCCCACGCCAGGGTTCCCGGGTTCGATTCCCGGCGGGGTCAGAGATTTTCTCTGCCTCGTGATGGCTGGGTGTTGTGTGATATCCTTAGGTTAGTTAGGTTTAAGTAGTTCTAAGTTCTAGGGGACTGATGACCATAGATGTTAAGTTCCATAGTGCTCAGAGCCATTTGTACCATTTTCATAAAGTGTTATTTGCCTTTTGTGTATGTAAAAAGTCATAAATGGGTTTTATCGGTATGAATGATGCGTGAGTGTGGTTTAAGGTTAATATGAAGATAATTGTTTAACGAGTTATGTAGTAGGATTTAGTGTGGGAACATTTTGAAGAAGTATGGATATGGACAAAGGGGATTTTTGTAGAATAGATTTGTAAAGTAAGTTTATGGTAAAGGGAAAGCTAATACAGGTATAAATAACAATAGTAAATAACTTTATGCATAACCAAAACTTCAGCATATTAGATAATTACGTCGGTAAAAAGTGCAGTCGTTAGGTTGACTATTTTGCGATTGGTTATTGATGAAAAGCGCGGATTGACGCAAGAGAATGTTGTTTTGCTATTGGCTGTTGAGTAAACTGACCAATGTTAAAGCAGTATTCTTCGCCCGCCTTTCTCTGCTGGTAGAGAAGACTTACAGTATTCTAGAGAAGGGTCGGAGCCTAGCCATGAAACATTTCGGACGTGTGCAGTAGTAGTTCCGATCGAAATGATAAGTTGCCGGATCTAGCAGTGTCTCATACATCAAAAGTGTGGTAAAGTGACGGCATAATTATTCCGATGGGCGTGTAGAAATTTCGGAATTTTGAAGTGAATTTTGTGGCGAGAAAAGAGATATTTCGCCTGGCGTATTGAGCAGGTCGGTGGCTAAAAGTTGTGACTGCTTTTGGTACCGACAGACTTAATATTTGGCGAGCATTCTGAATCAAAAACTATCCGTATATTTGTAGCTATTACGTTTTCGGAAAATGCGACACCATAAACTTGCTAACGTGAGTGAAAGGGATTGTGAGTGACTGTGTTAAGACTAGCACGGGCTTGGCAGTGTTACGTGTTCACCTAAGTTTCAGAATATACTTTCTCCCGAAACGTAGATTAGTGACTTCAATTGCAGCCTGGTTCACGTCGAAATACAGTAGGTTTCACTCGGCTTCCCTACTGATGATATGCTGAGACAATGTTCCCAGATAGGTGCAGGTTCGTCGTAAAGGGACGGAAAGAACCGCGCCGCCGCACACGGAAGTACCGCTCCTGGCACCACTGTATTGGGAGTCATCGGATATAGCTTCATTTGGTGGGAAGTAGTGGTTAACGTAACTTTGATGGCACAAAGGAACGTCATCAAGGACACCTTGCGTCTTCATGCGTTATCTCTCATGGGACAACATCTTGGTGCCATTTTTCAACTTGTGTTTTCATGTGTTACCTCTCACAGGACAACATCTTGGTGCCATTTTTCAACAGGACACTGTGTGTGATGATGAGATATCCTTGTGGATCCCCAGATTCGTCGCCAACAGAACACTTATGGGATCAGCTCTGACGTCAAATCCGTCCCACTGCCATTATCCACGATATATCAAGGATCTGTTCAACAATTGTTGGACAGCTTGCCTCAGGAGAGCGTACAACGACATTATGGTACCCTTCCCAACTGAACCGCTGCATGCATCTAGGCTAGAGGAGATGCACCGCCGTACTGTTAAGCTGATTCATACTGACAACTTCTTTGCGAATTTGACTCGGTTTTGTAAAGAATGAAATGAAATTACATACCCACTCAACCCGTGAAATTTCATTTCGTTCCGTCCTTACTTCCTGGGTGGTTCACTTTTTATGTCACTCAGTGTATACGCTCGCGAAATAGGACCTTCTCTTTTATGGGCATTCGATAAGCCGATGGTTTGTTTTACATCGCGTTTTCATAAATCTTGTGGAAGCATATAATGGTACTGTATTTTTACAGAGCAGTATCGTGCAGAGACAGGTGTATCAGAAGCGGCCACGCCGCAATTTCAGTCCGTCTCATAAACGTGTTTTTCCCAATAATTCGCCGCTTGATTATGTGCATCCATTAAACTGAACTAACGTTTCTTCAATTATCGGATTTTTCGGGTAAACAGTGTTGTTGTTTGGCTAACTGTTTCACTGAAACTCATCTGTTACACGTCCCTTTTTTAATCAAGTGCGGCTTCGCGTGTTTATATGTGTTTTTCCACCGAGCGGGATGGCACAGTGTCGTTAGCACACTGGATTCGTATCAGGTTCACCCCGGCGTCCGGCCATCCAAACATACGTTTTCCGTAATTTCCGTAAATCTCTCAAGGCAAAAGCCGGGAATGGTTCCTTTGAGAGATCACGGCCGATTCCTTTCCCCGTCCTTGACCCAATCCGAGCTTGTGCTCCGTCTCTAATGACCTCGATGTCGACGGGACGTTAAACCCAACCTTCCTTCCGTTTTATGTGTTTCTGTGGTAACAATATGCGTACAGAAGCGCCTCGTGCGACGATGGTAGTCGAATATAACAAAGAACGTAGATATGTGGGCTATTACACGTTATTTGAAACGTTGAATATGGTACTGATGCCCACCCCCTTTCGTAATACTGTTAGCTTTTTTTGCGTATTTATGGGTTGTTCAGAGCACGAAACAAAGTATTAGACAACGATTAATTGAAATAAAGAAAAGAAACAGAATAGAAAGACAGATGGGTACTTTGAAAGATGGAATAGTAATGGCAGCAGAGGATCAGATAGGAAAAATGAGCAGCCGCATTAGAATTCCTAGGACAACACATGAAAATCTGAATTTAACTGACCAAAGAAGAAAATATAAAAGTGCAGGAAATGAAGCGGGAAAAAGGGAATACAGACATTTACAACACGAGATGAAAATAGGTGCTAAATGCCAAAGCTAATATGACTAGAGGAAAATATAAGGATGCAGAAACATACGTGGCTAGGAAACAGATAGACGCAGAGTATAAGAAAATGAAAGAGACTTTTAGAGAAAAGAGAAGCAGCTGTATTATGAATATCTTTGAATATCTTGAGCTCAGATGGAAAGCCAGGGCTAAGCAAAACTGCGAAAGCTAAATTATTAAACACAGTTTTCTGAAATTCCTTCATCAAAGAACACGGAGTAAAAATGCCATAATTCGAATCGGGAACACTTGTCCAAACGAATAAGTTAGAAATACGTATCTTCGGTGTACCGTAGCGAAACACCTTAAAGCACTCAATAAAGGCAAGTCGTCCGGTTCAGTTAGCATACCAATAAGTGCTTAAGTTATGCATGGGAAATCAACTTGTAGAAAATATTATGGAAATGAATGAGCAAGTAATTGTAGACAAGACGGAAGATCTGATATTGTGGGGAGAAACTGATAGAACACTGGAGGCCATACGTCGAAACAATGTCTTTGAACCAAACGATATTCTTTCTGAATTGTTGATATCATTTGGTGAATCAACCAAGAAAAAAGTTTCCACCTGGTGTGCAAGGTGGATGAAATACCCTCAGACTTTAAGAAGAATGCAATAATTCCAATTCAAAAATTGTAGATGCTGACAGTTGTAAATATTACTGAACTCTGAGTTTAATAAGTCGTGGTTGTTAATAATTAAAACGAATTATTTACAGAAGATTGGAAAATGTGGTAGGTGCTGAACTCATAGAAGATCAATTTGGGTTCCTGAAAAATGTACGAACATACGAGGTAATACTGATCCTACAACTTATCATATTAGTTTGGTTGAAGAAAGACGAACCAACATTTACAGAATTTCGAGATTTAGAGATTTCTTTGGAAATTCTGAAGATGCCAAGGGTAAAACACAGGAAGCGAAAAATTATCTGCAACTTTTAAAGAAACAAGACTGGAGTTATAGAGCTCAATGGACGACACGGAAGGAAAACAGTAGCTGAGAAAGAAGTGAGACAGGGTTGCAGCTATGAAGGAAACTAAGGATAAATTTGGAGGGGAAATTAACGTTCACGGAGAAGAAATAAAATTTTTGAGGTTTGCTGATAGCACTATTATTCTACGTAGAGGCGGAAAAGGACTTAGAATATTTGAACGTAATGGACAGTGTCTTGAAAAGAGGATAAAAAAATCAACAATAGGAAAACAATGTAAATGAAATCCAAACGAATACAATGAGGCAATGCCTTGGGTATTAGATTAGAAAATGAGGCACTAAAAGCAGTGAATGACTTTTGCTATTTGGGTAGCAAAATAACTGACGATAACTGAAGTAGAGAGAATATAAAATTCATAAAATCATTTCTGAAAAACAGAAATCTGTTAAAACACTGAATGTAAATTTAAATCTTACGAAATATTTTCTAATTATATTTGGAGTGCAGCATTGCACAGAAGTGAAACCTAAACGACTAACCATTCAAGAATAGAGTAGAAGCTTCTCAAATACGATGCTACAAAAGAACGGTGACGATTACAAGATTATATCGAATAACTAATGAGGAGGTACTGAAACGAATTGGCGAAAACGGAAAGTTAGGCACAACTTGACTAAAAGAAGGGACAAGCTGACAGGACAAATACTGATCTACAGTATCAAGAAATAGAAAATTTGATAAAGAAGGGAAATGTGTTAGATAAAATTTGTAGAGAGAATCAAGGTTTGAATACAGCAAGCAGGCTCAAATTGATATAGTTTACAGCAATGATGCTGAGATGAAGAGACTTTCACGCGTTAGATTAGCATGGAGAGTTGCATCAAACCCGCTTTGTCGGAGGCCTACACCTATGCTGCCAGCAACATACATTATTCAGAAGATACACGGGCAGTCAGCTTTCTTACAGCCGACGCTTGAGAGATTCCACGCTACAAATGGCCACCGGACGGCGACTGAAACGCCAGCAGAGGTCGCTAGCCCCATGGATTTCTTTCATACGCTGGTTACGTGACAGGCTGTGCCCTGGCGGTGAGGGTTGTACTTAGGCCAGCTCACGGGTCTTGAGCAGCGGATCTACTCCGAGTGGCCTTCCTGCGCCCCGGGACGTATGCTTTTGTACTGCTTCAATCGGAAACTCACTTCGGAGCCGCTACAATGATGACGCAAAACTTCGTTTTAGTGTTTATGTATGTAGACTTATCAGAACTCTGAACTTTGTCTTATTTTGCGACACACCGGACGTTTTCATCATACAGGAAACTTAAACTTGGGACTGTCCTCTGTCTGGACTTGAACATTTGTTTTGGGGTAGCATTTTCTTTGAATGCTAGTCAGTAGCATTTTACGGCAGCGTTTGCTCCTGTTCTAGAGGCTTTCTTCGTTCGGATTATATTTAATTCTTTTTTGTCACTGACTGCGCTGAACTCAGAAAATTGTCATATTTTTATGTTTGTCTCTATTTTGGCCTCGCCAAACTCGGAATTTTTTTCTAATTTTGAACTTTGTGCACTGAAGTTGGAAAAGATTCTCTCTGGTTTCGGACTGATAGCTGAAGTGGTAAAGACTGCCAGTCTTGTTGGAGAGATGAATGCAGATCGTCGACAGAACCGTTTGAGGACCTTCGGTACAGAGTCGAATGGAGGGTCTGAATCAGAGGTACAGACAATTGTGATGGGGTCAGATGTCCTATACACGCACAAGCGGCTACACGGGTAGTAGAAGGTTTGTGGAATGGACTGGGAGATTTTTTTTAGGTTAGATGGTCTTGGGAAAGTGCAGCAAGGGCTTCAGATTCGAAGGGAGAAGGACGAAAATAGGAAGAGGGTGGACATAACAACAATCAATACTGTTATTGTAAACTGTCGTAGCTGTGATGGGAAAGAAGAAGAGCTCCAAGTGCTAATAGAAAGCACTGTAGCACAAAAGGTTACAGGTACCGAAAGCTTGCTGAAGCTGGAGGTAAGTTCAGCCGAAATTTTTACAGAGGACCTAACAGTATTAAGAAAGGATAGATTAAATACAGTAGGTGACGGCGTCATTGATTCTGTTAGAAGTAGTTCGTCTTGTATCGAAATTAAAGTAGATAGTCCCTGTGAGTTAGCATGGGTAGGAGTTATACAACTGGAATATACTAATAATTGGTTTATTTTATCACCCCCCGACTCAGATGATACATTTGCTGAACAGTTCAATGAAAATTTGAGTCTCATTCCATACGATTATAGTTACTGACGACTTTAATCTACCTTCGATATGTTGCTGAACATACATGTTAAAGTCGGTAGGAGATATAAAACGTCGTCTGAAATCGTACTGAATGCTTTCTCAGAAAGCCGACTCTAAATGTAAATGGTTGAGAAATCACACTTGACCTCTTAACAACAAACAAACCTGCGCAAATAGGCAACATCTTGACGAATAGAGGGATGAGGGGCCAGAAAACCGTTGCAGCGAGACTGACCACTGCAATACCCAAATCCAACAAAAGTAAACGCGAATTATATCTACTTAAAAAGGCAGACAAAAATTCGCTTGACGCCCTCCTAAGAGACAATGTCCACTTCTACCCAACTAACTATATAAGTGTAGACGAGATGTGGTTTAAATTGAAGGAGTGCCTGACGCAGTTGAGAATTTTATACTAAATAAACTAGTAAAAGATGGTGCCGATCCCCCATGGTACACAAAAAAGATCAGAAAAATGTTGCAGAAACATCGAAGAAAGCACGTCAAATATTCGGGGACACAAAATCTCAACATTGGCGATGTTTTACTGAAGCTATAAACTTAGCCGGACTTTAATGCGAGTTGTTTTTAACACAACGAAGCTCTGTCTCGAAATCTGACAGAGAATCCAAATATATTTTCGTTGTGTGTAAAATACATCAGCGGCAAGACACAATCTATACCTTCACGCTGCGATTCCAGTGGTAATGTAACCGACGACTGCTAAGTTATTAGACACAGTTTTCTGAAATTCCTTTACCAAAGAACAAGGAGTAAAAGTTCCAGAATTCGAATCGAGAACACTTGTCAAAACGAATAAGTTAAAAATATAAATCCTCGGTATACCATAGCGAAACACCTTAAAGCATTCAATAAAGGCAAGTCGCCCCTTTCAGGTAGCATACCAATTAGGCTCCTCTTAGAGTATGCTGTTACGACAGCCCCTCACTTAGAAATCATATACAACCGCCTGCCTGATGAAAGATCCGTACCAAAAGACTGAGAAGTTGCAGATGTCACACTAGTTCTCAAGAAAGCAAATAGATAATACGATGAGTTACAGACCCATATCACTGATGTAGACTTACTGTAGAATTCTGAAACATATACAGTGTTCGAAAATTATGAATTACCTCGAACATAACGGTCCATTGACAGCACGAACCTAGAAAATATAGTTCTTGTGCAACACAACTATCTCTTTATTTGCACTTATTACTGAGTGCTATCGACAGAGAGTCTCAAATTGATTGTATTTGTTGATAGTGTTGAGCAACTGGCCACAAATTTATTTTAAGTTTCTTTATTCAAAAGATATCATTACTGGCTTCGCACCATTACACTTCATCGTCAGACGGCTTTCATTAGATCATGTGGTGCGTTTGTTGTTGATTAGTTGTCCTAAAATATAAATAACACATAATTATAAGCACGCCACACAGATGGTTGCGTCATAGATTTGCACTGGGATGTGACTTACGTGAAATGCCAGCCAGGAGTATTTGTTTTCATAGTTTTCGTCCAACAAATGATATTGAGACTTATAATCAAACTATCAAACTACGTGTCTATGCATTATCACTCCAGTTGTCCGACTGATTTCGTGATAATCTGCCAGAAAAATCAGAATATATACTAATTGATGGAAAGTCACTGACTACAGCAGAAGTGATATGTGGCGTCACCCTCCCCCCCCCTCCCCCCAAGGAAGTCTCTTCATAATCTATGTACACGGTATAGGAGACATTCCGAGCAGCCTTCTCAGATTGTTGCAGGTGGTCCTGTCTTTTATAGTATTCTAAAGCCTTCAGAAAATAAAAATCAGTTACAAAATGACTTAGACACGATATCGGTATGGTGCGAAAAGTGGAGCATAAGAAGAAGTGTGAGCCGGCCAGAGTGGCCGAGCGGTTCTAGGCGCTACAGTCTGGAACCGCGCGACTGCTACGGTCGCAGGTTCGAATCCTGCCTCGGGCATGGATGTGTGTGATGTCCTTAGGTTACTTAGGTTTAAGTAGTTCTAAGTTCTAGGGGACTAATGACCACAGCAGTTAAGTCCCATAGTGCTCAGAGCCATTTGAACCATCTGAGAAGTGTGAGGTCATCACACGAATGTAACGGGCGAGTTGTGGCGCCCTGAAAATATTCTACACTCCTGGAAATGGAAAAAAGAACACATTGACACCGGTGTGTCAGACCCACCATACTTGCTCCGGACACTGCGAGAGGGCTGTACAAGCAATGATCACACGCACGGCACAGCGGACACACCAGGAACGCGGTGTTGGCCGTCGAATGGCGCTAGCTGCGCAGCATTTGTGCACCGCCGCCGTCAGTGTCAGCCAGTTTGCCGTGGAATACGGAGCTCCATCGCAGTCTTTAACACTGGTAGCATGCCGCGACAGCGTGGACGTGAACCGTATGTGCAGTTGATGGACTTTGAGCGAGGGCGTATAGTGGGCATGCGGGAGGCCGGGTGGACGTACCGCCGAATTGCTCAACACGTGGGGCGTGAGGTCTCCACAGTACAACGATGTTGTCGCCAGTGGTCGGCGGAAGGTGCACGTGCCCGTCGACCTGGGACCGGACCGCAGCGACGCACAGATGCACGCCAAGACCGTAGGATCCTACGCAGTGCCGTAAGGGACCGCACCGCCACTTCCCAGCAAATTAGGGACACTGTTGCTCCTGGGGTATCGGCGAGGACCATTCGCAACCGTCTCCATGAAGCTGGGCTACGGTCCAACACACCGTTAGGCCGTCTTCCGCTCACGGCCCAACATCGTGCAGCCCGCCTCCAGTGGTGTCGCGACAGGCGTGAATGGAGGGACGAATGGAGACGTGTCGTCTTCAGCGATGAGAGTCGCTTCTGCCTTGGTGCCAATGATGGTCGTATGCGTGTTTGGCGCCGTGCAGGTGAGCGCCACAATCCGGACTGCATATGACCGAGGCACACAGGGCCAACACCCGGCATCATGGTGTGGGGAGCGATCTCCTACACTGGCCGTACACATCTGGTGATCGTCGAGGGGACACTGAATAGTGCACGGTACATCCAAACCGTCATCGAACCCATCGTTCTACCATTCCTAGACCGGCAAGGGAACTTGCTGTTCCAACAGGACAATGCACGTCCGCATGTATCCCGTGCCACCCAACGTGCTCTAGAAGGTGTAAGTCAACTACCCTGGCCAGCAAGATCTCCGGATCTGTCCCCCATTGAGCATGTTTGGAACTGGATGAAGCGTCGTCTCACGCGGTCTGCACGTCCAGCACGAACGCTGGTCCAACTGAGGCGCCAGGTGGAAATGGCATGGCAAGCCGTTCCACAGGACTACATCCAGCATCTCTACGATCGTCTCCATGGGAGAATAGCAGCCTGCATTGCTGTGAAAGGTGGATATACACTGTACTAGTTGCGACATTGTGCATGCTCTGTTGCCTGTGTCTATGTGCCTGTGGTTCTGTCAGTGTGATCATGTGATGTATCTGACCCCAGGAATGTGTCAACAAAGTTTCCCCTTCCTGGGACAATGAATTCACGGTGTTCTTATTTCAATTTCCAGGAGTGTATGTTGGGAGTTGGTGTGGCCGCACGGGCCGCTCGGCAAGCCGGGGCTCGTAGGCAACTGTGTGGTGCCGAACGTTAGCCGGAGCAAGAGGGACATCCCCAGCAGGTGGTTTCATGCCGACCGCGTCGCTGGGAATTCCATGTTGACGCTGTGTTGTGGACTGTGCTTTGTATAAATGAAGGAGATTTGTATGCTGGGGGTGCCAAAGGTGGCGGACTTTGTGTAACCATGATGGCAAACATTTCACAGTTCATGTAGAAATTAATAACAGCCAGGGGAATCATGATACCTAAAAAAGAAACATGTACACTACCATTATTTGCACGATGATTGTGATGGTGCAATCAGATTTCCAATATCTTTATTAGTTTAAGGTTCAATATCTGATTGTAAATTATACAAGTAAAACCGAGCAACGAATTTCCAAAATCTAAACGGTTCGTCCGATTTTGTCGATCGATATGTCTTTAGAAAGCTACTAGTGTAAACCTAAATTGGTATGAAGTACAGGCGTGTAACTTGAATAGTACATGAGTTATTGGAGGTCAAAGTGGCGGATTACTATTGATCGCGTCAGGCCATAAGTACTCCACAGCTACACGAAAAAACGGTAGTAGGATGCTTGTAAATATATTTATACGTCTCTGTCTTTGTTTATAACCGATATATACTATTCATGAAGAGATTGGTCAACTAATTACTGTGTTTTAGGAAGCACATAGACATTACGCTACTGATCTACTTTGTTTCTGAAACTTCCTGGCAGATTAAAACTGTGTGCTCGACCGAGACTCGAACTCGGGACCTTTGCCTTTCGCGGGCAAGTGCTCTACCAAGAGCACTTGTCCACGAAAGGCAAAGGTCCCGAGTTCGAGTCTCGGTCGGGCACACAGTTTTAATCTGCCAGGAAGTTTCATATCAGCGCACACTCCGCTGCAGAGTGA
The DNA here is from genome assembly GCF_023897955.1 of Schistocerca gregaria. Lineage (NCBI taxonomy): Eukaryota > Metazoa > Arthropoda > Insecta > Orthoptera > Acrididae > Schistocerca > Schistocerca gregaria. The sequence continues at coordinate 300,295,231 of NC_064920.1, read as the reverse complement.
AAATCTCATTCTGGATACTTTGTTTCTATTCCTTTGATATATGTTTATTTGATTTGTTTATGTATTTAATAATGTTGTTAGAGCGTGTTTATCGTGCAGCTATAGAATATTTATTTAATTTCAACTTATTTAAATGTAAATCCAGTATTTTGTATGAGTTTCAATATGTTTGTAAGTGTGCATTGGCTTGGAGACTTGTCGCGAGCGCTCTAGCCAATCACAGCGCCCGTTACTGCTGTAGGCGACAACCGACGTCAATGGAGGGACTGTATGGATGTGGGGGAAGAGCATCGTTTCCACACGGGATGCGAGGAGTACTGAACAGGATGGCGTGACGGACGGTCGCACAGGGCACGGAGAGTGCTGGACAGGGAGGCACGACGCACAGTCACGGGAAATACTTGGAGAGTGGTGCAGTTTGCTCGGGATAGCGGGAGATAGAAATATTTCGTAGTGCGCGACTTTTGCACTTGTCAGATTTCCGTGGCTTCTGCAGTGAAGACGTAGTATGCGTTTAGAAGTGAATATCTCGCGAACTATCTTGTTGTTCGTAACTAATTACGTGAAGTTGGAACCTATTGTTTCCCTGTTATTCAACTTTATTTAATTGCTGGACCATCGACACCAATAAGTGTTTAGTAGTAATAAACGGCATTCTTAAAGGTACTTGTGCTATCGTACTCATCATTTAAAATCGTTAAAAATAGTACCTTCAGATTTTGTTTAATTGCAATCTTTCATTTAGAACTCTCTATGTTACGTTCAAAATTCGCAATTGCCAAGTGACAGGAACCTTTGCCCATTCGATTCATGTGTATATTTATATTGTATACTGTAGACTGAGGTGTATTTGGCCTGTAATGCAGCAGCTACATATCCCAGCCCCTAGACAACGAAACCAGCCAAAACCTTTAATATTTCAACTCTTAGTCTGAGGGTACATAGTTGAGGGCCACATGTTTTTTTTATTTTGAAAGCACGAACTCTTTATCATCATCTTCCGTTAGGCGGCGATGAACGCAGTGGACACAGAACTTTGAGTACTCCATCTGGTGGACGAGTGAGCCAGCACTACAAACAGACACGTCCAACTGAGCAGCCAGTTATCTGACTGCGATCCGTTGAACACCTTGAATGACGGTGTCCGCACGTTGCAGCATTGCAAGAGTCATAGCTGTGTGGATAAATCTGCATGCTGGAGATCGGGGAGGTTTGCGCGACCTTGTTTCCATGATGGAAGACACCTCACCTAACGACTCACCGTGCTTTTGTTGACTGGCAAGTCTCCATACATATTCTGTAAACGCCTATGAATATCTACTATGTTCTGGTTTTCCTTCAAAAGAAATTCAGTGACAGTTCTCTGCTTGGAACACACATCTGTTACAGATGCCATTTTGAAGGCTATGTAAAGCGCTCAGTCTCAGTCTCAATGTAATACACGAATGTTACGAAGTATGTTTGCAAGCAGTAGACTACATGATGGTGATGTTGCTCATACATTCGCTACGCTTCCATCACATTATGCCACACTTTAATGCCGATATTTAAAAAAAAAAACCACGGGCAACTTAGGTATTGTAGTCAACAGTGATAATAGTAATGATCTTTTAAGCATTATTTAATTTTGTGAACATGTCGGAATCCCTCAGATGGGTAATTACGTCAAAGCTGGGAATCACTCTCTTTCTGACGAGATACTTTGTTTTCTCACATATGCACGGAAGTGGTCTGTGTAGCACAACAAAATATGAGATATTTCAGAATATTTTTGTGAAACGTATTATGAAATCGTAGGCTGACAATGGAAAGGAAAGCGTTTCCGTGGAAGATAAATTTGTTAACATCAAGTATAGATTTAGGTGTCAGGAAGTCTTTTCTGAAAGTATTTGTGTGGGGTGTAGCCATGTATGGAAGTGAAACATGAACGATAAACAGTTTAGACCAGAAGAGTATAGAAGCTTTAGAAATGTGATGCTACAGAAGAATGCTGAAGATTAGATGGGTAGATCACGTAACTAATGAGGATGTATAACTAATGCGGATGTACTGAACAGAATTGGGGAGAAGAGAAATTTGTGGCACAACTTGACTAGAAGAAGGGGTCGGTTGGTAGGACATGTTCTGAGGCATCAGGGAATCACCAATTTAGTATTGGAGGGAAGCGTGGAGGGTATATACTAAGCAAATTCAAAAGGATGTAGGTTGCAGTAGTTACTTGGCGATGAAGAAGCTTGCACAAGATAGAATAGCATGGAGAACTGCATCAAACCAGTCTCTGGACTGAAAGCCACAAGAACAAAATTATGAAATTGTATTAGTAAAAGTGTCGACCCCTTTTCGCTAATGGTTTTAGGAGGGTTGAATCGAAGGCAGGCACTTACCAGCTCGTAGTCTTCGAGTCCGTGGCGCTGCTTGTTGCGTAGTGTGCGTTTGGCCAGGTAGATGGCGTACTCCACGTTGTCCGGCATGCGGTGTTGCCAGGGCCAATAGTACGGGGTCTGCAACAGACAACACGTGGCTAGCCGCACACCAACAACAATCTGAGTAATGATTTCACAAAACTTCAACTTCATTCACAACATCGGGATCACCGCACAACGAAGTAGTGTAAGCTCTTTACCGTGAATGTGGCGTTTAATCACTAACAAGCGGAATAAGTTAAAAAGCGGACTGACGTACTGTCGCAGAAGGCATTCAGTACAGCTACGTTTAAAAATCGAACTACTCTTAAGTGAGCATATGCATGTGTAATTATTTCTGTTTGAAACAGTTTATTTAATTATTTATGATTTAAGAGCCGCAAGAAAATAAGTGAGCTTACAGCAGCGGTCGTGTTATTTATATTATTTTGAGATGTTCATACATATATTACAGCCAGTTTAATAATGTGAATATTTTTAGTCTTAATGAGCGATTTAAGATGTGTACTGTTGCGAAAATCCTTTAGAAAAATGACTATGTAACGGATTCAAGAGCGTGCCAGTTGCGTATAGAAGTTAGTATGAGCTCGTAATGTACTTCCTTAGCGTTGTACTAACATCTTTCTTCTTTCTTTTTAAACATATCACTTGATTACGACTTTCGAGGAAATCTAAACAGATACGGTGACATTAGGGTGACCAAAAGCTTGAAAATAAAAATGTTTATTTTCAACACAGTCATTGTGTTTCACGTATGTAGTCTACATGCAAGGTGACAGTTATTGTACTATATGAAATTAAGTCGTTATAATTTCTGAACGGTTTCCGTTATGACGTCCAAACCGCACGGTTGGCCGAGGGACACGATAGGAATTAGTATGCGCATCGTTTGGTTTAGCGACGTGCGCTGCTTTCATTCGGGTGGGTTCATCAATAAGTGACTGAGAATCCGCATTCTGCGATCCAGAAGTCTCTTCACACTCAACGGGTAACTGTCTGGTGTACAATGTCTAGTCACGGACTAGTTGGTGCGATATGTGTTGACGACACTGTGACTACCGAACGGTACGTGAAGGTTTTGTAAGATGATTTCGTCCCCATTATCCAGAGTGACCCTGATTTCGACAAGATGCGGTTCACGCAAGACGAACTCGACTCCATCGAAGCAGGAGAGTGTTTGCTGTCCTGGAGGAGCACGCTGGGGACCGCATTCTGGCTCTGGGGTGCCCGGGGGCGACTGGCATGGGCCTCAACTGGCCGCCATATTCTCCGGTTCTCAACACATGAGACTCCATTTTGTGAGACAAGGTGTACAGCAATAACACCAAAACCATTGCGGAGTTGAAAACAGCCATTCAGGACGTCATTGGAAATATCGATGTTCCGACACTTCAGCGTGTCATGCAGAATTTCGCCAGTGGTGGCAGGCATATTGAACATGTCATAACCTAAATCCGAATATCTGTAGTGATGCATATATTTGTGAAAAGAACATTGGCTCACTGTCCGACCGGCCAGGTGGCATGCTGAAGTCTCCACTTTAGACGTTTCCTTCTGTCAAGACACGCCAGAGGTAAACAGACAGCAGGTCTCCAACAATAAATGCAGCTCTACCGAAGCCTTCTGTACACCGTTCGCCTCGGTACAACACGTCCAGGGGATGCTGCCAGGTCAGATGCGAGTTGCAATGCAGTACTACGGCAGTACCGTCGTGTCCTTACAGCCAAATAATGGTCCTCTCTTTCTGATGTCACACGCGGTCGGCCCTGTCCTCGTCTCCGGGATAAAGTTTCCGTCTCCACAATCCGTCGCCTCATCCGAGAAACAACAGAATGAAAAATTAAGCCATCGGGCCACATCAGTTTCCAACTCTCCCGCCTTCATTCTTCCTATAGCTCTCCACAGCAGAGGGTTTATATGCCATACCGCACTGTCTGTGACTGTGTACACAGCGACTGTGGATGTCAGACTACTCGGCAAACACTACTGCGTTCGATAGGTGCCCTGACCTCATCGTTGGCGTGGCTGTCCGTTGATCATAATACCATCGTCTGTGCAGAACACGATCGTAACGACATCTGTTGACAGTTTGTATGATCATGTGGTGAATTAGACACAGGACGAGGAAACCCTTGCGACTCGGCTTGTCCCATCGGAATGATCTATTTGACCAAAGTCTTCTCCTGATGCAACAGAATGTATCCGAACATAAATCTTAGTCTCTTCGCTTTCAGATCAATATCTAAACTCACCAGAAGACCAATAATTTTGCATAATGTAGATACTTTTTACCCTTATCTGAATATTTGACATAGGTAATAGTGTACAGGTCCTGAAAAAAGTCATTACTTTCCCGATATACAGAAGATTTTAGCATTCTTGGAGCATTTACACTTTTAAAAACTGTTTTGCAATGCAGTTTTGGCTGTGAGGTGCCAAGGTTGACCCATTTTTCACCTTTAATTACACCAGGATGTCAAAAGCCCTTCGGATTAAGCTAAATTACGTGCTATCTTAACTTCACCTGTAGCACTTTTAAAATATCTTACAATAAGCTCAGTGTGTTCGGTTTGTTACAATCCTTCGTTTAGTATAATATGTCCTAGTGTGGACATCTGAAAATCAGTTACGTTCGCAATACGCTCATAAAAGTTATGTCCTTATCCTGGGAAGAATATTTTATGTGAAGATTTACTGCCTTTATGCAATTATTATTTTAGGCAAATCTGACCACAATCTATTGGGTATGAATTGTAGATTAAAACAGAAGAATTGCAAATGGTGTGGCCAGGGATTATGTTTATCTCTCGAACATCTCTTCATGAAATTGTACGGGTGAATCTGCAAGATTTAACTGTCATCAGGTACCGTGAGGAGATCTTCGGATTTCATGCGCGGTTGTTAGAGGTGCTGTGGGCCCATACTTCGTATCGATGGAGGATAATGTTCGACATTATAGAGCCCGGTTGTTCGATGCTTTTTTGTTAAAGGAAGATATTGACGCATGGCGTCGCCTACTCGCACTCTCTATTTGAGTCCCACAGAGCATGGCTGGAATGCGCTAGGGTTGCATTACACCAGCATCCACCAACCACTCTCCAAAACTTGTGAGCTGCTCTGCAGGAAGAATGGGCGTTGTTGCCTCAACATGAGATTGATGACATCATTCACAACATGTCCCGTCGCTGTCAGGCATCTATTGGTGTCAGAGGTGGTCACACCCCATACTGAGCACATTAAGCAGTTGTCAGATTGTGCGAACAAATCCGTTAAGTTGGAAAAAATGAAGAAAATTTTTGTCTGCTATCACGTGTGTTGCAGTTGATTACGTGTTGTATCCTTTACGTTGTTTCTATTTTACTGTCACCTGTTTATACTGTTGTGTGGCAAAATAAACGTAACCATGCGAAATTTCCGTGTGCTGCTTTAATTTTGGACGCCATTGTAGTTTCGCACTGCAACATTCGATGAAACAACAATATAAAACAAGGTACATTCAAGGAATGATGCTCATGGCATATCCTAAATCATCATCCATATTACTGACATGCACACTCTTGTACCAAACTAGTGCGTAAAATCCAGCCACAAATTGTACAAGAGACATGGCCGCTGTACAGAGAGTATCGTGAGAACCACCAAAAGTTCCACCCAGTTCCCGGATAAATTTGTTCTGTTATTTAACTTTTCTGCAAATTACATGAGGTGAGTTGTGAATGACAGCGAACAATCGAGTCTGTTTTCGAGATACTTAAGGTGAGGGTTGTTCTTAACTGCTTTGTACAGAAGGTGACTTCTAGCGGCTGGTTTGCTAAGCGGTTGTTGAGGTGGGAAACTATCACTCCGGTTTTTGTCTGATTAGGCCAAGAGAAGTCTAATAGTATGAAACATAGCCATTAATTTGAGGAACAAATTTCTGGGAATGTATGTTTGCAGCACAATATTGTATGGTAGTGAAACCTGGACTGAGGGAAAAGCGGAACAGAAGAGAATCGAAGCATTTGGGATGTGCTGCTACAGAGAAATGTTGAAAATTAGGTAAACTGATAAGGTAAGGAATGAGGAGGTTCTGCGCAGAACCGGAAAGGAACATACGGAAAATATGGAAAACTCTGACAAGGAGAAGGGACAGGGTTATAGGACATTAGAGGGGAAAAAAACTGTGGCTGTAGAGGAAAACAGAGATTGGAACACATCCAACAAATGCACACAGGTTACAATTGCAAGTGCCACTCTGAGATGAAGAGGTTTGCACAGCAGAGGAATTCGTGTCAAGCCGCGTCAAACCACCACAAGACTGATGCATAAAAACAAAACTGTCTGCTACGTGCTTGCTTTGAAATATACAGGTAGCCTTTATGTGGATTAATAATTGAATTTGTTGTTATCGTTTATTGGAAACTTATCCTTTTTCGTATATTGTGGTTCAGTGCGTGAAATTTTATGATAACGCAGTAGGGAAATACGAGTAAGTGACAAGCTTTGGGATTGTCGACACGAAGTTGTGTGTACGTGCTCTAGATGTTAATGGACGTCCCCAGCATCAAAGCTAGTCGCTAGCTGGATCACAGACGTTCACAACCTAAAATGTTACTGTTGTTAAGTGTTAAAAACGATCTTCCATTGTCTTTTCGTAGTTATGGCTCTAGTGAAGAATTGGTTTTCAGAGGAGTTGAGCTTTTGATCTGGAGTCGATTCAATAGGTTAGTTTATCATGCTAAGTCACTTAAATTGTTGCGAGAAAACAAGCTTCTTGTGGTCAAAGGATCACAATCCGCTCTATCTGTTGATCAGTTCCTACCAAAACTACTTTCCTGGCCACATTCCAGCTTGTAGTGGGACAAGAAGGTTCCTCAATAGCTTTCTTGGTCAGCGCAATGGATAAGTGGATCTGAACAGGTAAGTGTAGCTGTTAAATATTTTCTTGTTTGTGGACTGTAACGTGTTTGTTTATCCGGTGTCTAAAAACGATGTTTGTTTCCCTACGTTACATGAGCGACTCAGGAAGAATCGACGGCGACGCGGCAGTTTCCACCCACACAGTGAGCCGTAATAGTTTCTGGTCAATTTCACAATTCGCTCGACGGAAATGGGGAAGAAGATGATGGCTTGCACGTCGACTCCCGGCTGCGACGATTTTCGGAAAAAAGGAGAATTGTGTAAAGTAATTCTATATCATACCGTGAGTCAATATAATGAATACCACTAGTAATCATTACTTACGTTACGTGGATCACGTTGTACGAGGAGACTGACATAAAATTTTCACGAAGTGCGCAAAGTTTCTGTGAAAAGTTCTGATTTGTTTTAAAAGAAAAAAAAATAATGTCCTGAAATATTTGAATCTACTATGAGGTAAAAAGGTTTTACCCAACTGTGAAAAATGTATGGAAAAGTAAACGCAATTCGTTCGCGATACAGTTAGCAAGAGCAGCATTTTTAATATTTGTCGGAGTTCATTTATAGTGAAGTTAGGTCTTACTACTGTAGTTTATGACAACAGATTGCAGCGGAATATTAATTTGATTGACATTTCAATTTGGAAGCGACATCGTAAGTGGTAATGGAGAGATTACGTATGATGATTTTGATGTTTTTTGTAAACACGAACGAGTAACGTAAGACCCAAAGAGAGCGTAACCTTGCCTCACACTACCACCCCTCAATTCAGTTATGAAGGGAACCTCTGGCGAGCTTTGCGAACGAAAATGTTTGTGAAAATGGGTTATTAATTAGCTTAACGCAAATGGACTTTGACAACATGTAGAGCGAACGAAGATTAAAGCGGAGAAGCGTATGTATCGTGATGTGCTACAATAACACGAGACACATCTACTGTAATTACGAACGCGTATTGATTTTGCTAAACTCGCTGTCAAAGGTAAGCACAGGTTTGGAGGCAGCCGCAGCAACGAGAGATACACAGGTGAAAATACGACTGAAATTAACATCACCATACTAAGCTGGCACGTTTACATCTGCCCACACGGAAAATGCAAAAAACACCGAATATGTGAAATTTACATAATCATTTCTTCGGAGCGAGAGGGTTGGTTGGTTGAAACGGGGGCAGGGGACCAAAGAGCGAGGTCATCGGTCGCATCGGATTAGGGAAGAATGGGGAAGGAAGTCGGCTGTGCCCTTTCAAAGGAACCATCCCGGCATTTGCCTGAAGAAATTTAGTGAAATCACGGAAGTCAGGATGGCCGGCAGCGTGTTCGAACAGTCATCCTCCGGAATGCGAGTCCAATGCGCTACCACTGCGCCAGCTCGCTCGGTAGGAGCCAATGGACGGCAGCCTTGTGTCGGCTTGTACTGATATCGAAAGAGCACTGCAATGGGTCGCACGTAACTGCTCTCGACTTCTTCAGCACGAGCCACTACAGAAAATGTCGTACCGCAACGTTTCACATAAACTGTAATTGATTGTATTTTCGAAGTATGAGAAAATGCAGGTAAAGGAATCATTGATGGACAAAATCAGAGTGGTCAGTAGCTGATCTTTGAATCAACAATGACCCGAACGAACTGTGTAGATGTTTGAGAGGGAACAGCTTTTGATCGGTAGTATTTCCGGTCATTATCCGGTTTGAGGCAGCTCTCCAATGGCAGAATATTATCCAGTGAAACATTTTACTGTTTCTTTTTTCATGTTTGATGTGTTACAGATAGTTTGAATTAAGTGCTGAGAAAGACTCAATCGCAAAGTGACAGTGAAACGGAGCCTACTAAACTGTTCATTGGATAGTTGTAGAGTTGTTGCGTGACATCATTAATAGCAAATGAAGCCAGCGTTATTGCCAACTTAAAGAAAGCGCTGTTTCGATTATCGAGAAACTGCTGTAATACATTTGTCGTGATGAGTATTCTAAGACAGACAACGTTTGAAGTGGATGAGACTTGTTAGTGAAATTTTTATCAGATACGGCGAACAGAGTGGAGCTCGAAGGTAGTGAACGTACACTTTAAAAGAAAAACAAATTTGAACGCGCAATTCAGAATTAAAATATAAGTTTCACCTCTATCTTCTAGTTAGGCATAGTACTACGCAAAAATAAAAAAAATAAGAGTGTATTTCGGACCCCTTAGAAAAGAAGGGGCTATGAGACAGTCGTAATAACTATAAATGTCAGAGACACAAAAAGAGTGAATTATCATGTAAAGTCAGAGTAATTAGAAACTCATAATTAATTCTGAAATTACGAAAAATAATATAACACGCAGTCAGTCATAAATTAATGAACAACATTCGGTAAGGCAAAAGCAAACAGAGTTAATTAAATTTCTTTAGGATTTATAAATGAATCTTGTTAGCAAACAACCACAACTGGCGCGAGTTCTCTCTGACTCAGGAGGAATAACTTCGGTGAGTTTTTTCCATAGTTTGGTCATAAGGAAAGGGTTTATTCCGTAAATGTCTGCTTTTCATAATGCTCGGTCTTTACTACTTGAGAAGAAGATTTAGTTACTACTCAAATATGGTACTGTAAATAGAAAATCTTTTCGTTGGCGAAAATCGTTAGTGATTCACACTGGGCTGCGAGACGTTATTGGATAGCGATATGCCCATATACGGATGGCGATCGTATTTCATACACAAGGTAGAAAAGGTCACTGTCTTGGCAGAGATGTCATTTGTACTCAGATGATTCATGTGCAAAGGATTCAGACGTGATTATGGCAGCACGACTGAAATTAAAACACTTTGAACTCGGAATGGTTGTTGGAGATAGAGGCATGCGACATTTCTCTTGGAAAATAGTTAGGGAATTAAATGTTCCAGGATCTACAGTGTCAAGAGTGTACTGGGAATACCTGATTTCAGGCATTAACTCTCATCACGGACAGCGCAGGGAACTACGATCTTCGTTTAACGACCGAAGTCAGCAGCGTTTGTGAAGAATTGTCAGTGCTGAAAGCCAAGCAAGACTACGTGAAATAACAGCTGAAATCAATGTGGAACGTACGACGAACGTCTCCGGTAAGACAGTGTGGCGTCAATGGGCCATAGCAGCACACGACTGACGCGAGTGCCATTGCTGTCAGCACGACATCGCCTGCAGCGCCTCTCATGGGCTCGTGACCATATTGGTTGGACCCTAAACGACTGGAAAACCGTGGTCTGGTCAGATGAGTTCCGATTCCAGTTGGTATCAGCTGATGGTAGCGGTCGAGTGTGGTACAAGCCCCGCGGAGGCAACGGCACAGGTTGTTAACAAGGCACTGTGCAAAATAGTGGTGGTTCCATAACAGAGACCATTTGCAGCCATTCATGAACTTCATGTTCCGAAACAACGATGGATGATTTGTGGATGACATTGCGCCAAGTCACTGGGCATCAGTTGTTCGCGACTGGTTTTAGGAACATTCTGGACAGTTCGAGCGAATGATTTGACCACCCAGATCGACCGACAGGAATCCCATTGAACATTTATGAAACATAATCGAGAGGTCAGTTCGTGCACAAAATCCTGCACCGGCAACACCTTCGCAAGTATGGATGTCTACAGATACAGCACGGCTCAGAATTCCGGCAAGGGACTTCCAGCGACTTGTTGAGTCCATGCCAGGTCTATCTGCTGCACTGCACCGGGTAAAAGAAGAAGCGACGCAATATTTGGAGGCATCCCATGACTTTTGTCAGCTTAGTGTACAAGCCAGACATTAATATTAGCTTCCCGTGCTTACGATCGATAATAAGATTTTGACCGTGTGCAGCATCTGAACTTCTACAGCAAAGGAATCTTTTCTCTTTAAAGAGCTCTTTTATGCGTAAAATTATATGAATGGATATAAATAAGAACGATACCAACATTTACTTATAGTGACTAGCATGATTTAAACAGTGTTATGGTATGGTCGCTCAAGTTTTCTCGCCGTGACTGATTTATAGCTGAATCGTTGATTTATATTCTGCACAACAATCCAACGAGCAAACCAGCCGTCTTCTTCAGGTACTGCGAGTTCTACTATTATCTGTACTAGCTGCCTGGACTCCAACTGCACCCTTTGATGATCTTTTGTTTTACGGAGCACGCTCCGTGAAACAACTGCTCCCTGAACGTTTTCCAAGTCTGATGGACGTGATTGTAAGCGAGATTTTAATCAGTGGAGTGACGGGCCCCAATTGTTATTTAAGAAATTGGAATCTCCATCCTTGCTTATTAGGTTTTCTGACTTCTTTATTTCGATAAACTACTTAATTATATTGTCCCGGAAAATTTCCACCGTGATACTGGTCTCATGACAATTCATTTCATACTCGGCGGCGCATGATTTGCTTGCTTGTTCTAGACAGGTGCGTCGCTGATATTCCTTGCACCTCTCCACGACTGTTCTGATACTCTGCCCAACGTAGGACATGGCACATTCGCATGGAATGCGATACACAACCAGCTTCGGAGACTTCGATCGTCTTTAAAATTACAAGGAATACTTTTTATCTCAGTTGAAACGAGCGAAATACACTAGATGCCTTGTTTCCTTAGGAGTCTACCAATCTTTTCGGATATTGAGTCAATATAAGGCAGATAAGCTATTTTTGACTTATTTTCCTCGGTTTCAGTCTCAGCCTCTTTCTCTGACATTTTCGATTTTGGCTCTATCGACCATTCAATTTGAAGCTTTGAGCACCCATTCCTTCCGAACTCCAATCGTAGGTGTTCTAATTCTCTGTCGAAGCTGTCCTTGTCTAAAAGTGTCCGAGCTCTATGGGGCAGAGGCTTTAGTACAAAATTTCTTTGTGATGGATCGTGATGGCTCGAGTTATGGAGACAGTCAGTGGGTGCAGGTTTTCTATATACACTGTCATTCAGGGACCTGTCCGGAATTCTCTCAACTAACACATTGAGAAACGGTAGTTAGCCTTCTTTTTCCAGCTCCATGGTGACTTTTATTACGATGGATAGAGTTTAAACGTTCCAGGAATTCTCTACCACAGAGCTCGAACACTCCAGACTGAAACCGAGGAAGATAACACAAAAATCTCTTATATCTGCCTTATGCTGGCCCAAAAACCGGAAAGATCGGTAGACTCCTTCGGAAATATCGCATCTAGTGTATTTAGCTCGCTTCAACTAATATAAAAAGTATTGCCGGTAATGTTAAAGAAGGTCCAAGTCTCCGAAGCTGGGTGTGTATCGCATTCCATGCGAACGTGCCATGTCTTACGCTGCGAAGACTATCAGAACAGTCGAGGAAAGATGGAAGGAACATTAGTGACTCACTCATCAAAAACAAACAAGCAGATGAGCTGCGACGAGAACCGCCTCGAATGTGATCATGAAATGAAATAGGAAGAGCCACATGTCACGGTGACAACGCCACTGTTCTGGGACAGCATAATTAAATAGTTTATCGAAATAAAGGAGTCAGAAAACCTAATAAGCAAGGATGGAGATTCCAATTTTTTAAACAACAATTGGGGCCCGGCACTCGGTTTATTAAAATCTCGCTGAAAATCACATCCATGCGAATGTGCCATGTCCTACGTTGGGCAGACTATCAGAACAGTCGTGCAGAGGTGCAAGGAATATCAGCGACGCATCCGTCTAGAACAAACAAGCAAATCATCTGCCGCCGAGTACCGCCTAGAATGTAATCTTGAAATGAATTGTCACGAGACCAGGATCACAGTGGAAATTTTCCGGGACAATATAATTAAGTAGTTTATCGAAATAAAGAAGTCAGAAAACCTAATAAGCAAGGATGTAGATTCCAATTTTTTAAATAACAATTGGGGCCCGTCACTCCGTTGATTAAAATCTCGCTTACAATCACGTCCATCAGACTAGGAAAACGCTGACGGAGTTGTCGTTTCACGGAGCGTGTTTCGTAAAACAAAAGATCATCAAAGGGCGCAGTTGGAGTCCAGGCAGCTAGTACAAATATAGTAAATCTCGCAGCACTTGAAGACGGCTAAGTCGCTCGTCGGAATGTTGTGCAGAATATGGAAACAACAACTCGGCTGAACACCTGAAAACTCACTATTACTACTATTGTAGCATTCATGTGACTGTAATCTGGTTAATTTATTTTTGAAAAAGTCGTTTTTAGTTAATCTATTGTTAGCGTGATTAGAAGTCTTATCCACCACAAATTGGCTACAAATCCAAATAGATAATTTTATGTATTGCTCTCATGTGTAGAAAAAAACGTAGAGTAGCGCCATGGTATACTTTGGTCACTACAATCGGCACTCGCTGTCATACTTGAAACGCTCCCGATGCGAGCGTGAGCTAGAGATTTTAGTTCTGAATGGCCGAGGTTTCCAGGTGTTTGTTTGTTTTCGGTTATAAGAGATATTTTTTCTTTTTCCTAATAACCGTGTAAAAAAATCGGAATTTCGGTTAGCCATAGCAGAGGTGCTAATTTTTTTGTTATTAAATAAATCTTTTTTTTATCAATAACATAATTTTTATTCGTAAAATTTGCATTGCCTTGAAATAATGCGTTTCTTTAGCAAATGCGAAAAGCTGTCAGTTCTTTTTTTTAATAACAATACCGACAGAAACGAACAAGAAACACACGGCATAAGAAGTGAAGCAACATCGCTGAGACAGTAATGTTCTTGTCACCATGAGATATTAAATGGTATGCGTCACGTGCAGTGTGCAAGATGGTCCCTTCTGGTATACAGGGTAGTTTCTCGCTGTCGCCGCCGGACATCCGTTGTATATCAGAATTATACCGACCCTAGTCTGGAAGCGACGTAACAATGAAATTCAACGCTTCATCCCATTAGATGGGATAATAAAGAGACGAACGAAATTGTATTAGTGATAAGAAATTAAGAATTTTTTTTGAAACTGAGGTGGTCAAAATGTTTCAATCTTTGTTCGATTTACGTTCATTACTTGAAATAATTGTAATAAAAAACCGAAAATCGTTTGTTTCAGAAACCGATTGTTTTGAGCGTTTTTTTCAGTCGCGTTAGACTGGCGTGAAAAAAAAAAAAACAGATAAAACAGAAAACCGGTTGTTTCAGTGATAGCTGCCTTCGCTAGGGTGAAGATCGTCGACAGCAAACGAGATAATCCCAAGTGCGGTAAACGAAAGATGGAAATGGCCTGAGCAGCCTGTCTTTGAGGACTAGGCTACGGCCGAAAGTAAACTCCATATTATTTAGATGAGTAAGAAACGTTGGGTAAATTATGCAGTGTAGTTCTCATCTGCTGAACTCGATAGTTACGGCAAATGCCTTCAGTTAATCACGAAAATGGTAGTAAATGACGCAACAGTGATACGAAGATAGTTCAGCAGGGGAAATGAGCATTCAGATTGGATCTTTTGTGACAACTTTCTTTAGACACAGAGAAGAGCTGTTTTGAGCGGCAGGAATGACTGTTTGTCTATCTAATATGGAAGGAGAAGTGATTGAGCACAAGAGCGAAAAATCATAGGCTCTTAGTCATTTTGGAAGTGTAAATTTGCACGTTGATCTGTGGTTTCATGTTGTGATACTGTAGTAACCCTTTTGATAGTTAAGTTGACTGAATATATTTATCATTCAGTTGAAGAGCGTCTGTCTGTCCAGTTGTGGCGATTTTTCCTTGTGGCTGAAAGTACCCGACGCTTAGTTGATCGAAATCATCATCATCATCATTTCCTTGGGCCTTTGTTCCACTTCAACTCGGGGTCGGCCTTGTTACTATGGACTTGGCAATGTTGGTGTCAGAAGTTGGCGAGATGCGCTTCCTGTCGCCACCCAGGACATAATGAGTATACCCCAGCTGTCTGCATTTAGTGTAAGCCATCAAATAGTGCAAACGTTTTCAAACGTCTGCCAGTGGTGTAACTGAGGCGGGACGTGGGGACCATCCCGGTATTCACTTAGTGGGATGTGGAAAACCGCCTAAAAACCACATCCAGGCCCTCGTCGTTAATCCACAGGGCTGTTACGATCCGTGCCCGGCGCGTCTATCCGAGTCCAGGAAGCAGAGCATTAGCGCTCTCGGCTAACCTGGCGGGTGGTTAGCTAATCGAAATCATAAATGTAATTTTGTTTTCAAACGATACTGACATTTCTCTTTCAAAGAACCTAATACGAGTATCTGAATAGTTCTTGAAAGATTCCCTGTAACTGCATCGCAAAACTCGATTTCGTTGTACCACCAAACCATTTCTCAGATTAGACCTCATGTTACTTTCTGTTTGTCACCCTCAACCAATTTTCGTCGAATGACGGGGATATCTGTGCTTTGGATATTATAAAGAAGGGGAAACAAATTTCTGTTTTGGGGATAGATAATTAAAATGTGTAACCTTCGTGAGGCAAACGCAATGAAGTCAATAGAGAACAATTTGACAAACAAACGCTTACTTTTGAAAATAGGCATATGGTTTCAAACAAGCTTTCACTTCAAGCCCCTTAACTTGAGAACTGGGTCTGTGGAGATAAGAATGCAATGCCTTTACATGAGTTTCACTTTTCGCAGTAATTACATCATTTCGTTCAAATGGTTCAAATGGCTCTAAGCACTATGGGACTCAACTGCTGTGGTCATTAGTCCCCTAGAACTTAGAACTACTTAAACCTAACTAACCTAAGGACATCACACCCATCCATGCCCGAGGCAGTATTCGAACCTGCGACCGTAGCAGTCGCACGGTTTCGGACTGCGCGCCTAGAACCGCGACACCACCGCGGCCGGCATCATTTCATCTTCCAAAGTCGCTCACCATTCTTAATAAGCGGAAGGATAATTTGGATCACGCCTATGAAGAAGGATTTCTTCTCCATTCATATTGTAAAATGAAAAGGAGACCGTCATGCATCGTCAGTGTTCCTTTTAGGAATTTCCTACGCTCATATCTGAAGCTGTCATCAGTCTGTTGTAAATAGTCGTCATGATGGGAATGGAATGATGTTCTCGTTGCTGTAAAGCTTAACGTGTGGTTTGACAGCCATATCCTTCATTATCAATTTATCAACGTAGCTAGTGAGGCTTTATCGAATGACCTATCTGTGATTCAATGGGTACAATTAAGCGCTTAACACACAGTATGTAAACTGTATAAGCTGCCAAAAAAATGCTGTTAGTGGAACACAAGTAATTGATTTAAAATATCTAGTAACATGTTAGTCCGTTTCCTTCGATTGTCCCAGAAGAAAACAGTTAATCTGAGCCAATATTTTTGGAAATGTAGATTCTAGACAGTGGAGGCGGCTTAGACGTGACTTGTGTAAACATTATGCCAAGTACACAAGAAGATTTCAGTACCAAGTATTAAAACATTACGGGGTGCGTGTTCCGCATTCTCTACCAAAACAGTTAAGATTTACGTAAGCTATCGGTTCGTGTTATTTGTCGCGGTGTGTATTGACATCCTGAACGTGAAACGCAAACACACAGACAATTACGGCCTGCGTGATTGAGCCATTGTAATACGTCGATCGTCGACAGCCGTCGAATTATATGTGGAGAGGTTATTACAACTCCGTTAAACGTTAGGATGGACGAGAGATTTACTATCGCTGAACTACGCAATATTCATTTAATTAATAGCGAGGCGAAATGTGTTGCCTGGGCAACTATACAAATTTATCGAGGACACTTCCCACAGCCAAGACTTACTGCACGATCGACATTTGTTGCAGTTTGCCAAAGATTCGTATCATCATAAATCTCTACTTTTATTAGATTACTTTGCAGTTAATTTGTAACATAGTGCGGTATTTATCTTCACCTTTTTACGTTTAATTCTGCATGCAAAACATATTGTCTGTTTTGATGTGTTGTCATTTTATTGTTAAATAAATAATGACAGAATACAACTTAGAAGTATGTGTTTAATGCGCCTAGGTTAAGAGGTACTGACTCTTTACTGCCCCGTGTAGAAGACAGAGGCTCATAACGCGAAGAACGTACATTGGAAGTCGAGGAACAAATTTTGTACCGCAACCACGTGGATCCTACCTAGAGTACTAGAAGTATCGCCAGCGAAGTGGTTGTATCGTACTCTGAAACAGGAGTGTCTGCGGTCTTACCACTTTCAACGCTTTGGAAGAGCGAGATTTCTTTCCACGACGAGAATTCCGAGTGTTAGAAAGTGCTGAACATGATTTTGTAAACGAAATATAAGTCATAGATATCCATAACATGCACGCTTGGAGTGTACACAGTCCGCGCCAAGTAGTAGCAATACATTTTCAGCGCCGAATTTTTGTAAATCCATGGAAGGGTATAATCAATGACTCCATTATTGAGCCTTAAGTTTTGCCTGCACGACTGACTAGTAACAATTAACGAACCTTTTTAGGAGAAAGATTGCCACCGACTTTATTAGAGGACACTCTGTTGGCATACCACGTTCTCCACGATGGCGCTCCATACCACATTGGTCACAGATTATGAAGATTTTTGAAGAGACGATTTCCAGGACGATGTATAAGACGTTTTGGACCATGCTGACGGCCAACTCGCAGTCGTGATTTAAATCAGCTGGAGTCTTACTTCTGGAGCCATGTGAAGGAACTTATTTGTGCTCAGCTAGTAGATAATTTGAAGGAAGCAGAGATTTTCGATGCTGACACTACCATAGAGGCAAATGTGTTTGTGTGTGAACTAGTGAGACGAAACTAGTGAAACCATGTACACGTCAGCTATCCTTATAGAAATACGACACTGTCCGTGATCGCGACAATGATCATAATTGCTCCTGTAGTTTTATTTACCGAATCTGCCTGGAAAAGACACAGTGATTTAAAGTTATTGTTATTATTATTATTATTATTATCACTGTAACAGAAAACACTGCACATGAGATCACTACGCTGGACCTGGTATTTTAAGACTAGTCGGATACTTCCAAAGCGCCTAGGACTGCTTGACACACCGAGGGACAATCCGCAAAAATCCAGAAAAGTAGCACTTCGTAGCTGGTAGGTGGATATTTTATCAACGCCAATAGTTTTCAAGTGTACACTAAGATCTTTTGGCTCTGTTACCGACGTGCCAAGAACTACCGAGGCCACTTTGCGTGATTCTTCCTATCTAACAGTTTTCCAGTTGTTTCCAGTCATTCACTTGGGATTGCAAAGATAATGACCCAAACTTTCTTTTTCTTCACGGTTGTGTCTGGCTTTATTGCTATTATAATTATTACGTCGTATCTATTTGCTACTAAAACTTCCAAGTTTTCAAGGTAAAGAATGAAAGTAGCTCGTTATGAAGAGAGCTAGAATAATGAGCACCACTTACCTGGAAACGATAGAGGGAGCTGTCGTCCTTTACAATCAAATTTTTGGAGTCGCTGACAGGGAAGTAGTATCCGTACTGGCAGAGTTGATTGGCTAAGTGGACCGCCTCAGCTGAAACAACACACCCTAGATTAGAACGGAGCTAAAATAAGTGAATGTAGCTCACAGCTAGCGCGGAGTTGCAGTTTGCAATCAGCGCGAGACGGCAATAGGAATAGGGTCGAAAGGACGATTTCAGTGTATTTGGTGCGGTGCCAAGAATATTATAGCTGCTTATTTAGGGCGGAGGCGAAATTTACGACTTCCGCCAGCTCTCATTTAGGCCCACATTGGATGCAGAGCGGTACGACTCTGGCGAAATGCAACAGCATGCGCGCAGCACCGGCTGCTCGCGGTATATTCGGCAGCTACGGCGTCAGGAAGCACTCTTAATCAGATTCTGGCGACACTAGTTTCCGTCTGAGCAAACTGACCAACCTATGAAATGCGCGAGTGGGAAGATGAATTAAGCTGCGATGTCGTATATAGAAAAGTGCAGTTATGTGAAGGTACAATTCAATATATAGTGGTACAGCTCGTCGCGCAACACAGTGCATCGAGAGACAGAGGTTGTAAAGTTTTCATATGTTTCCTGCCACTGTAAATATTTCACCTTTACTGCACTGGGACAAAGATGAATGAGCGCGCTGTATGAGTAGTAGCTAAAATCCTTGACTGTGTTCAATGCAATCTGTGGTGCGTTTGGCCGCTAGTCAATTTTGTTGCGCGGGGGCATTCTTATTACAGGCATAATAGCGAGCTGACGAATTTAACAGAGAGAGATCTGATATTTGTGAATCTATGAGAAATTATCTGAAGAATTTTATTACGGAGATGAAAACTTGTTCTTAATGACATTTTCTTGACTGTATAGATGGAGAAGATTTTTGGAGGAATATTTTAAGGCAAGTAACGCACGCGCAAGAATGAAATGTTTGTTTGTCAGAATTAGTACACGAAGGAAATCTTTGTCCCTTAGATAATGAATAATATTCATGATTAATGTTAATTTGATCTCTTTGTTTCGTTATATCACAAATAACGTAACTGGTTTAAATGTCTGTAAGTTCTGTAATGAACGAATTTCGTAATTGTTAGTCTTCTTACGTTGTACAGTGTTTTTTTGATGACAATAAGAGTTTAATTCTTCAAGAACGGTTTTCTTTAAAGTACAACTCTCCTCCATCATTCTTAGTAAAGTTGTAAATATTTTGTCGTGTGTGCATTGCACCTTATGCCACACGTAGCCACAGATCGTTCCTGACAAGCAAAGAAAAATTTATTAGTGGGTAGATTATTTTTCTTTAGCTGCTCCAATTGCTGATTTCACTTTGTTTTCGAGAACATCAGACACAGATTAGCTTGACGAACAAGAAATAAGTTAATTTTCTTTCAAGCCAGATCTCAATTTGCAAACAGCAGGTAGTCAGAATTTTCAGATAGCGTGCTAAGTAAGCAGATTAATTTACATTGAGGAATGAAGGTAACCTTAAACGGTTATTTTCTTTGGAGCTGAGGAGTATTTTATTTTGTGGATATTTCAAGTCAGGCACTGCACTTCAAGTTACCAACTTTCATAACGTACTTCAGTATCGAGTGTCAGTTAAATGGTTTTCACTGAGTACACAATTAGTTTCTGTTGGGAATTCGTTAGATTCATCTTCATAATTTCAAATTCATAAATTCACTAAAATTACAGTTTTCTATCACGACACTATTCACAAGCGCAACACAATGCCAACCAACAGTCATTATTGCTCAGCGGGTAATACGATACTGTATTCCGCTGACTGTAAGACTCACTTTAATTTTTCAGCATTTTTAAAATAACGTTTTTACCTTTTTATTGTTAGACTGCAAAGCCAGACTAAAAAAATATTAGTTTATAAAACAGAACTGACCTTTAAAATTCCTGAAAATCGTCAACTGAGCTTTCTTCTGCTTCTCCTCCTCCTCCTTCCTCGTCGTTGTCATTGTTGTCCTCTTCATATATACTAGTAATCGTCACTGCCATCGAAAGAGTTACTTATGCCTCAATTCTTTAAATATTTAACAATAATGTCTTCTCTCATTCTAAACCACGACTGCTTTATCCACTGACACACTTATTTGATTGTAGATGGTTTGAAGCTCTCTCGGGCGTAAACTCACTTTGTGTTTTATGCATCATCCATTTGTTTCATTCCTCTCTGACATACACTTTAAACAGTTTATTTATCAAGACATCAAGAGGTTGCAATTGTGAAGTAGGTCCTCTCGCAATAACAGCGAGCTCTTTATTTCTTTCTCAATTTCTGTTTCACAGAGTTTTTCGGATGGGTACTAAACTGATCTGGCACAAGAAGAGAACTCTTCTTCAATAAAGCAGCTTTACTTCTCTCCCACACTCTATTA
This sequence comes from Schistocerca gregaria, assembly GCF_023897955.1. NCBI lineage: Eukaryota > Metazoa > Arthropoda > Insecta > Orthoptera > Acrididae > Schistocerca > Schistocerca gregaria. The sequence continues at coordinate 300,274,174 of NC_064920.1, read as the reverse complement.
ATCTGTGTTTGTTTCAAAAGGTTTTGGCATTGTTCTGCGTTTGAAATTGATCACTGGATTAAGCTTAGTACCGCCAGAATAACATGAAAGGACAACAGTGTATTTTTGTATTAATCCCAGTGCCATTTTGAGTGTGTCCTTGAATACATTTCAATACGTCATCTGGATTTGGCCATTTTACATTCAGTCCTCTACTTGAACATTTAGTCTTCCTCTTTTCTTTTCAGTTCTTATTTACTAGCTCACGAAGCGCGTACGGTTTTTTTATGTTGGTGGAGGGCCGAAACGCCGCTCAGCTGTTCTGTTTCCATATTCTTCTGCATATGCTGTTACTTTAGATTTATAGCCCACATCATATGAATATCTCTTACTGTTTTTCCATTAAGAAACTAGATACTAACAAAAATATTGTACTGTTACCGATGACACAAATCACTTTCTCAATTCATGTTCGCTGGAACCGTGGATTGCAGTGTCCCATCAGAGCCTAGAACAATCCATTGTTGCCAGATAGAGATAGGTTTCCCGCGGCATCGACTTTTATGGCCATTTTTAATATTGGCGGGAAATTTAAATAAAAAACTGGACATTTCCAGTATAAGACGCACCAGAATTTTGGAGGCAACTTTTCGAACAAAATGGTTCAAATGGCTCTGAGCACTATGGGATTTAACATCTGTGGTCATCAATCCCCTAGAACTTAGAACTAATTAAACCTAACTAACCTAAGGACATCAAACACATCCATGCCCGAGGCAGGATTCGAACCTGCGGCCGTAGCAGTCCCGCGGTTCAGGACTGAGCGCCTAGAACCGCGAGACCACCGCGGACGGCTTCGAACAAAAGAAAGCGCCTTATAGTCCGTAAAGTACGGCATCTTAAGGACACGTTACACGAGAAGGAAGTTTTTGAAAACGAATATTAAGTGTTTCATATTTAGACATATTACATAGAAAGCTGACAAGGCGTACCACATTTGGATCGAATATGCACGTCCATCCACCCACTGCTGGTCTCGCTCGCCGACCAGCCTGATTAAGGATTTTGCTCTCTTTTCAACAACTGCTTACACAAATGCCTAGATTGTTCTCCACCTCCACCGCAGAGACAAGACACACATAACGCAGGTTACAGCTTTCACCGTCGAATGATCCTCCTCTGGGTCACTCACATTTGTGGTGGCAGCAGAGGATTTAACATTTATCAAGTTGAGTATCCATCAAGTTGTAAAGCTGTGCAATTTGTGGTCAGCCCTACTGTTGTGGAGGCTTTCGTCGTGGTGGCGTGTTAGGCATCACAATCCACCTGGAGCCAGTACACTCGCTTACTATTGGCTGACGGATGCCGACCATTACAAGGTAGTGACGACTTTTCAGGCCCATGATTGACTGAAAGCTTCGAGAAAGCTGCTCTATTGTCATTGCTGGTCAGAATCGGGTGCGGGCCCTGGTGGCGCACGGTGGAGTTCGATCGCGCATATGACATAACTGTCAAGAAGTAATGCATTATTACAATTGGATGGTGAACGGTCGCACACGTTATGGGCGTAGTCAAGTGCCGTCGCGTATGTTTCATTTATTCAAACTGATAACTGCATTACGAGGGTGTATTTCGTAATGACCGGCAGACCGCTGTCGAGAACGGCCGCGTACTTACCGGCCGAAGCCAGTTCGGTCGCGAGTGTAATTTTTTGTTAATTCGTAGTATGAGCGGTGATGTCCATAACTTGGTTCAATGTTCAGATTATTTGTAATAAAGTACCGTTAAGTGTTATTTGTTTTAGTATTAAGATATTATACAGAACAGTCTCGATCGCATAAAAACACTTAGATTCTTCATAGTGACCGGTTTCGGTCAGGTGTAAGTCAGCATCGGCCCATACTCCACTGATGACGTATAGAGAAGATGGCACAGAGCAGGAACTGTGGACATCAGTGGGTGGTATAAAGATGGTATCTGTTCTTACGCATATGTCCGAAACAGCAGATACCATCTTCATATAGATAAGGCTTACCGGCCAATGATCTTCTTCAGTGCGGATGCACTCACATTGCTCGAACTCTTACGGAAATTGGTAGATTGACTGCCGCGAGTAATTAGTATAGTAGGCGGGGACTAAGTGTAGTGTGTGGACAGTAAGTTAGAAACGGAGCGTGCCAGAGATAATTCCCTGCAGTCACTCTATTTCTGTGTCCTTGATGGCTCACTCGGATAGAGCATCTGACATGTAATCAAGATATCCTGGGTTCGAGTCCCAGTGAGGGCACACATTCTTAACTTTCCCCGTTATTATTTATCAACCCATGTAAGCAGCTAATAGTCTGGATTTCATTGTAATTTCATCAATCGGTGGTATCCGCTGTTCCTGCCCCATGCCAATTTCTCCTCGCGTCAGAGGTAAGCCCTACTGTTGGTGCCGAGTTAGGCATCATAGTCCACCTGGAGCCAGTACAGTCGCTTCCTATTGGCTGACGGAAGCCGACCATTACAAGACAGTGAAGACTTTTCAGGCTCCTGTTGACCAAAAGCTTTGAGAAAGCTAGGCCATTGTCACCAATTATGAATTAAAGTATTTATTATGCGATCACGGCTGTCCTATGAAATATTTTATTACTAATTCATTACGATTACTGTTGTTCTCAATACATTTACAAAGATTATTTTCACAAGTAACAGATTGTATACTCATTCGGTGGTAACAATGTTGTGGCAAAGATTATAGAACGGAATAAAACAAGGCTTCCCCGTAAATTATGCTGAAGTGCTCTTTATTGAGAAGTAGATTCTCATTTTCCTACAATCTTAACAGTTACAGAAATAATTCATAAACGTTACCACGACCGAGCATATTTCATTATCGTGGTTTCCCTTTCATTTATGTTTTTGTTGTCTTTTTTTCAAGTCGCTATCCTTTCCATTCAACTGATCTTTCAAGTCCTTTGTTGTCTCTCACGGACGTACAATGTTATCGTTAACTCTTAAACATTTTGTTTCTTCAGTATCAACATTAACTTTTTCCCTTGGTTTCCCTTGGTGCATTGTCTATGTAAAGATTGTGAACACTCCATGCTGAATTACTGCGTCCCTCTCATGTACTTTGATTCTTGTAGCTACAGTCCGGTTTCTCTACAAGTTGTACGTAACATTTCGCTCCCTTTATTTTACCTCCGATTCTTTCAGAATTTCAGGGTGGACTCAAGTCAACATTGTCAAAAGCTCTCTTTGCATCTACTAATGCTTTTGGTAACTTATTATAAATGACTGAAGCGATTTAAAAAATTCACCGTAGCTCCATTAGCTGTCATATTAAAACAAAACTCAACACTCATATAGAAAAACTCAAAAATTTTGTATTACTGCAGTCAGAATTCAGATTTCCGCCACAAGAACGCTTTGAGCAGCTAGCTAAGATAGGCGCCAAAATTTCCAAAGTGTGACCATCATTAGCGACCCCACCATAGGCGGTACGAAAAATTAAGAAAAAGTCAGTGTAGTAACACATGAAGGAATGGGCACTACGTACTGCCGTCACCTGTTTTGCCGTTTCTGTAGTTTTTCTTGTTGTTAGACATGAAGTTGTGTTATGTGCAGTGTGGTATTGATAGCTACGATGCTACGGCGTAGGTGCAAGTTCATAGGTAGGCACTATGTCACCGATGACAGCGCCCTCTAGCAGGCGCTGTTCAGCTCTACGAGCGCCGCTGCAGATTCTGCCCATTTGATCAAGAGCAGACGGTCGGGACACTTCGCTTCAGTTTCGCTTCGTATATAGACTTTGCACTACTTACGACGGGTCTAAGACTTCGCACCTACGTGCTCATCTGTACGCAAATTTAAGAAAAAGAGTTATAACTTATATGCAGTACCGCCAATTCCTGCTCCTACTCGCTTCCTACATTCGGCTTTCCCTGCAGGTTACAGGAGTAGACCCACATGCCGCCTTCTAGCGGGATACAAAATGCAGCATTTGTAAATATTTCGCTCTCTACATGTTTAAGGGCTGTGTAATGCATTAATGGCATTTGGAACATATTGTTACAGAAATTTATAGTGAGTAAAATTTCGCATTTTAAAAACTATTTGTATAACATATGGTCAGTTAGGCCATACTTCGTCCGTCGTGCACCATCTTTTACCTTAATACAGAAGGGGGTCTTTTACCACCGAACGTGTCATAATTGCAAAAAATGGCTCCAAGCACTATGGGACTTAACATCCGAGGTCATCAGTCCCCTAAACTTAGAACTACTTAAACCTAACTAACCTAAGGACATCACACACATCCAAGCCCGAGGCAAGATTCGAACCTGTGACCGTAGTGGTCGCGGGGTTCCGGACTGTAGCGCCTAGAACAGATAGGCCACAACGGCCGGCCCAGCGTCACCCACAAACAGTATTAACCGTCCCTGAATTGACCGATCACCTGCTACAGGAAAGAATCTCCATCCCAAAAATTGACATGCGGCACCTTTACAGCACAATGCATGTACGTTTGCATGTCTAGTCTCAATATTCTAGTGGCTACACTGGTTATTAAAATACCAGCATTTCCCATTTGCAATGGCTTATCTCGCGCTTCCTATGATTTTGCAATGTTAATCACTCAAATATGTTACCCGGGCAAACACATTCCTGAAATTACTATACACTAATTATTCTTGGATGTTGCGATTTTTTGCGTCATTGTGTATTAATCTTCTATTGCAGGGCTAGACGCGAAAGTCTGAAAAGTGTACCACAGTACAACACTCTCCCCTATTTGCTTATTTGTTCTTTTATTCGTCCTTTAGTAGAAGCCTGATGAAACCTTAGCCGATCAACTATGTGAGCTAATTTATCTACTGATGCATGCTGAAAATAGATGCAAGTCAGATACGAATCAGCTACTAATTATAGTCACCGAGTAGGTATCGATGTTAGCTGTCATTTGCAACTGGTTATCGGCCCGCTTTAAATCGGTGTAGGCAGCACACAGTTATCACAATCGTGGAGCTATTAGAAGTTTCTTTCAGAAAAACCAAAACTAAAGAACTATTAAAGGGATGAAGCTTAAGGTAAGAGTCAAAGAAAGCACGCGTATATGATTGGACAACAAAGTACAGGATGGCGCACGAAATAACAGCCCCGAGTACGAACTACTCGCGTATTATGAGTACGTACGAATTATTTCCCTCACTAACAGATACAACAACAAATAGATACACATGTAATAAATAGATAACAAGGAAATAAGAAATAAGCTGATGCAAAGGTCTATATTCACTGAACTGATCTTGTTTTTTCATTACATTACTTCAGGTGCCGAATATCCTTGTGTTTCAGTGCGCTTTTGTGCGCACCCTAACATGTTAATGTACACTTTCCGCAACTCTATTGCATCCGTTCCCAAAATTTCATTATGAATGTTGTCCTTCAACTCCTCTAACGTTATTGGGTTATCTTTGGACTACCTCACATATAAAAGTCACAGGTGGTTAGGTCCGGCTAATGCTGCGGCCACGATCCTTCGATGACAGCCTTCTTCTATGAATCTTTCGTGAACTCGTCACTCACGTGAACTGTGACAGGTGACAGGTGGTCCCATACTGTTGCAAAAAGCATACGTATGATCATGCGGGGCCCACTGTGCGTAAAATTCATCAAAGATTCGTGTATACACAGCAGTGTTACTATTGTTTCAAAAAATAAGAGAGCCAATTTGCTGGCACAACACGTCACACTCTGATTTTTCCACCGTGAAGAGATTCATCATTAATCGAATAGGGATTGTAATTAGTGTTCTGGGAGTTCACATGTCGTGTCAGATGAAATACGGCGGTGGATCCAACATTCCACTCTCAATCAGTTGACACAGCCACGTACACATGTTATCTTGTAGAGCTTCGTCCCTATATAGTATGTTGACCCGACCTATGTGAAACGTTCACTTGCGACAATTTACGTATCGACTTCTTTGGACTCGGATCATTCGTGCTCGAATGGTGTACGAACGGACGGGGCTCGATTTTTTCTTGCGTTTGCGACTGTCCCTGTCGTACACCACTTTGTCTTCAAATCCTAGTATATCTGTTTTTGGTGGTATTGAAACGCTAGGAAACTTCTTTGCAAAAAAGTCCCGCGTTTCCTTAAATAACTGATAGACACGTACGCCTCCACTATTGCGATTCTTTTTTCAAGATATACTTCACAAATACTAACCAAGACGCAACGGGTGTGATACCGACAGTACAAAACGTTGTAGCAACAGCTTCGAAACAGTAGATGGTAGTTGACGGGCGACAATGAGCAGCCTATTACTCAGGGCCGGCTTTCGTGCACCGTACTGTATTTGAGAATGTGGGTACCCACTTATTGTTTTTAAGCAAAACAGCGTTACATAAATTCGTAGTGAAATGACAAAGACATGGGAAGGCTGAGGAAGGAAACAGATCGTGACCTTTTATAGGAAAAATCTCAGTTTTACATGCAAATCACGTGAGGTGTAGCTCCTCTAAAAGGACATTCAGTTACGCTTATAGTGAACAACATACAGAGGCATGGTTCATAGCAAAGGACACGTACTGAGCTGTTGTTTAGCTAGGTGTGCACAATTCTGAAACATTACAAGTTTAAAACCCTTCTAAGAGAGTTAGAGGCGTTTTCTCAGTAACGTCACATTTTCTTCCCAAAATCAGAAGCGTTTATTTTGGCTTACTCTTGCTCTGTAGAAAACATTTCTGTTTCGTAATATTCCTTCTGTTGACTGTGGTAACTCAGCACACTGGAGGAGCTGGCAGAGAACAACTAGGTGGCCACCGTGATGGCGCTTGTTCGTACTGTAGACATTCAGAGGTAATCTTTTAATGTAACAACTTGTATTAATAATCTAGGAGTTCGGGCTACAAAATTTGAGGTGGACTTAATGTGATACACTGAATCGCCAATGGTCAGATATCTGTAGAAGTCAAATAAATGAAAATTTTAATACTGAGATAAGTATAGAAATTTTTCCATCCGAACGAAACTGTTTATACCTTACATTACGCTCATGTTATGTTTCCCAGCTTGCAAGAATCTATTCTGTTGAGGCATAAAAATTATCGTTTCACCGATTTTCTAATTTTTTTCTAACCTACTGTACGTGTCTGTATTGTTTATTTTCTTGTCTTTGGAAGATTAGGTGCTCCCACTGATTAAACCCTTTTTTATGATTGAAGAAGATAACTGTGCTTTAATTGTATTCTGGAGCTTTGTATTCTATTTACATTAAGTGATTATGTACATCATTGCTGCAATTGTGGAAAGCATTTAGTCTAACAAGGAAATGGAGGCTGTCGTGGGTTGAGCGGAGAATTACTTTTGGCAGAGAGTGAGAGGATTCATCCAACTTGTGTTAGAAAGGTTACTCCAGAGGTTCGCCTGAATTGTTTTATAAACAGAATTACCAGAGCGAGGTGGCGCAGTGGTTAGGACACTGGACTATCATTCGGGAGGATGACAGTTCAAATCCACGTCCGGCCACCCTGATTTAGGTTTCCCGTGATTGCCCTAAATCGCTTCAGGCAAATGCTGGTGCGGCTCCTTTGAAAGAACACGGCCGACATCCTTCCCCATTCTTCCGTAATCCTATGGGATCGATGACCTCGCTGTTTGGTCCGCTCCCCCAAATCAACCAACCAATCAACCAACAAAATTACCTGTGCCTTAAGACTCAGAACGTTTCCCGTGCTGCTTCACCAGAATTAATTACGAACAAATACCTGAGCAGCAATTCAAAGGAATCGCGTTAATGCCTATAAGGTAAATGTAAAACTACGAGTATTTCGCATTTCAGTGCTGTATCAGCTTTAATAGGATTGTTGGCACAGTAGCATGATGAATTAATTAAATTGGCTGCGCTCTGTTCCAGGAGTTTGGTCCCAGAGTTCGCTTGTTATAAGTAAATTTTAATAAGTATCCATACTACGATGTTTATTATTTAAACACAATTCACAGAGTTCACTATAACGACAGCCAATGATAGACATAATTTTGCGGTGCTGCAAACTTACTTTCGGAAACCAATTAAAAAGAAAAAATAAAGAAAAGAAAATAGAACTGCTGTCGTCTCATCGGCCTATTTCAACAGCAGCTCACACTGAAATGCCTTGTGGCATTTCTCTGGAATCTATGTACAGTCATGCTTCTCCCTAGAATTTTAAGGGATGTGAGACCTAAAAATCGAAGTCTATATGTGTACTTCATAATAGAAATAAACATCCAGATGGCTAGCACAACTTTATATTACTTTTAACCCAAAAGGGGTTTACTTTGTATATTAAATTAATCGTACCATATACAAACGTGGTGCAACAAGACCATCTAGAATCAAGGCCAAGCAACCGTACCGTGACGTCAACGGCAAGCAGCGATCGTGATATAAAGCATCAAACGCCAAAAAATTGTGTGGCTTGTAAAACTAGTGAGTTATAAGTTGATCCTTCAATGAGGTAAGTTAACAGGGTAAACAGAAGTAGTTGTTTGCATGAAATGGGACAAAAACAATTAAGAACGCATAGATGTGGTTAATTTGGTGCACGTCATACACAACATGCCTAACCATCTGGAAACGAAGCTACTCCCGTCTTCGAAAAACTGCTTTATTTTCGTGGATACGATCTGTTAGGAACACCTGGAGTTATTTAAAATGTACAGCAGTTGTTTGATAAAACACTCACACATTTCCAAACTACATTTTTGTACAAAAAACACTGAGGCATGCACATCACAGCCGGTTGTATTCACTCAATTTTCTGTACTATTACAACGTCAAGAACAAATTCAGAGCTTATAATTTTGTTTAATGAAACTCCTTTTGAATAGCTCTACACTTTCAACTGATTATCACTCACAATACACACTACGTAATTGATCTCCACAGACAGATTGATATACATAAAAATAATACACTATTATTTCACTATTTTCGCCCAATTCCTCTGTAAATATACTAAATTCATTTTATGTTTCACTTTCTGTAGGTTGTTATATGATATTTTCTTAAATATTCATAATGGCTGGCTACACTAATCTTGATGCTCTCTTGCAGTGTTGCTGCCTCCAACGCGCGCCTTTTTTCTTCTGTTCTCTTTCAGAATGGTTCTGCAGCTGTAGATACATGAATGTTAGAAAAGTAATGACACAGATTTTTATCTTTTTTATTTTTTCAAACGACGGTATTGTCCCCTTCGAAGTAGTTTCCTTCGGCAGCGGTACACCAGCGGAGTCCATGGTTTTAGTATTGGCAGTAGAAGTGATAGTTTCAGTTGGCGTGTTCTTTAACAGGTCGGTCACATTTTTTTTAATGTTCTACAAACCCTCAAAATTATATCCTTTTAAGACATTTTTCAATTTCAGGCGAAGAAAGAAGTCACAATGACTCAGATCGGGTAATTAAGGGAGCTGTGGACCAACAAGAGTGCCATGTGACATGGGCCATTGCGATGATGCATCATCCACTTGTCTGCAGTGTCCGGTCTGACGCGATTCAACCTCTTTCTGAGCCTTTCAAGGATATTTCTGTACCCGTGACTGTGAAATACTGCCTTTGAACTGAATTGCGCCATTGCTGTTTTGTTATACCGCCCTTAGGAAACTTGATACACACGAACCTTCTTTTCTTTTGTGTTGTTTCCATCGCCGGCCGAAGTGGCCGAGTGGTTCTAGGTGCTACAGTCGGGAACCGCGCGACCGCAGTTATTTAGTTGGTAATATCCCGTCAACAAGAGATGGATGAAGTCTATATTAGATTGGAAGCTGATGCTTGTGAGTTGACAGATTCAGGGAATGGCAAAAAAAAGCAAAAAAAAAAGAGACAGAGACTGCTAAGAGTTAGAATTACTGTATATTTAATACGCATCGTTGTCAACAAACGTGAACCCTCTTTTGTGAATGATTCAGAGAAATCTAAATTTGGACACAAAATGTCATCAACATTTGCTCCATATTTAACATACTCGGTATTAATAATTATCATTGCAGGTATTCTGCTGTATATTTCATACCTATGCCGTTCATCGATTATTAGAGATAGAAGAGGAAGTGCACAACGTAACTACCACTCTGCTCTCCACACCGAAGTACACATTCTAATAAGAATTCAAGATGTTACTGTACTGTTCACTTATACATAATGAGACTTTAATATTTCGTTGTTACTTTCGTCTAAAATGGAAATGTCTGCATAGTGTAAGTTCTACGATTAAACTAAGTTTTACGTTTATTTAATATGCCAGTCTGAGAATACTCACCAGATTCTTCTATGTTGAGGCGCTCCATTAGCCATTCAATGAGGTCGTAACCTAAAAAAAAGAAAAACACCTTTAGTGGGAGGTCGAATAAGTTATTTTCAGTAGATAAATATTTGGGACGATCAATTGACACAGATAAACAATGCACTCATAATTAATTGGTGTCTGCAGTAGCAAGCAGTTAAACAACAATATTACATCGTTAGAAGTTCTTATTTGCCATTAGGTATTCTCAAATGAAGTAAAAATTTTGTGTGTATCTACCAATGCAGTGTAAATATTCAACAGCGTATCTGACAAGTACATAAGTTATAAGTGCAAGCTTCATTATTGCAACAATATTAAACCAGTGACAAAATTTGAGCTGTACTGTGGTTACATAAAGTCTTTAAATTAATACTTGAAACATATTATTACTTGAACTCTGTTTGGAATACACTGCTTGCTAGCCACTAAATTCGTTGTATTTATGTTTCTCTCCGTGTCGTATAATCGATACAGCAGCGCAGTCGATGCCATAATTACCAAATGGGAACAATATTGTCACTGAAACAGTTGTGAATAAAAGAAAAATCGTGAAATACTGAAAAAAAAACAGTCCTAAGAAAATAAATGAATAAATAACTTAAAAATCAGATCTCTCTATAATAATAATAGTATAATAACTATTATAATTATTATATGTAACTAGTGCGCAAACGCTGTACTTGTACGATGCTATTTAACAAACATTTAATTATGATGATGTTGTCATATACTGTAATCTTAATTTTTGCCAAATTCTCTTGTGTTTGTAAAGAATATATTTTATCCCAGCAGTTAGTGTACCTACTAAACATTAACCTTTGAAGCGACGAAAATAAATTAGTAATAAATGCACTAACTTAATTTCGAAGTAATTAATAGCTTAGGTAAAACATTTCTACTAAAATTTACGCGAACTCACTAGTGCAATTGTGTATAAATAATTACTGTATATGAAAGTTCATTCAGAGCTGAATTTCCATTTCCTATTCAATCACCCATAAATGTAAATCTTCATTACTAATTTGTGAATATCAAAAGAACAAAAAAGGTACAAATTCAGTTTTGATTATTGTAATTTTATAAAAGGAGCTTGTTGGAAGTCATGCTAGCTTCAGTCTACGGTGAGTTTTGAACGGAGCAATATCTATGTCCGCCAGTACGGTAGTATGTATCGCAATCGATTTAGTATAGATTACAACCGGAAAGTGAAAATCGTTTTACCTAAGTTTTGCGAGCGAGAGATTATTCAACAATTTAGTGACTGTTTAAAACAATTAACAGAACGTGTTATTTTTCTCATTAACTGCATTAAACTTCAGTAATGATAATAAGCAACTGGGACAATGAGACCATGTATTTAATAATGTTGTTTTCAAACGTTATAAGTGCTATGCACATTTCGCTCGTTCTAATATGATTATCTGCTTGAAAAGACAATGTAGTGAGCGATTTATACAGTGACTGTGTTAATGATTTTCTGCCACACTGTGACTGATTACGTTATGATTTGGTTACTGCCCTCGAGTAATATTATAGGACATCAACTGAATGAGGTATGTGATTACTTGTTTTTCTGTGCATAACTGAAGTAAATGAGACTCGAAATGGCCATAAACAGTAGCTTATACAGCATCCACGAGCAATTAAAGTGTGTGAGTTGCAATTTGGGGGTATACTACATTATTGGCTGTAGATTTTTCCCACCACAAATATTTCAGCCAGTTTCGACGGAGGAGCTGTTATTGAGGCTGACTGCACAGGGAGAACAGGTAACTTCATCGGGACCAATTTCCTCCACATGCTCTCCTCCATTCGTTTTTTTCTTCTTTAAGAAAAGAGGCGATGATAACAAAATATTAATTTATGGTATTATACTGCCATCGAAACGTAGAGTAGTTAGATGTAAACACTCATTCCAATGGATCAAGTATCGTTCACTTTCGGAACGTTTAAGTCAGATAAAACCAAGTTGGAGCAATATATGATGTATTTCTACTTCCATAAATTAAGGAAAAATCCAAAAGCTGCAGTATGTGGTGAAACCTAAAGCGTGCACAATGCTACCACACACAAGTCAGCGTCACTCCAACCGGCTTAAGTCACGTGTACACAGCATTCAACCGAATGAGAGTAGCACACAGAGAAAAAGCAGTTGGAAATATTGTCTTGGCCGTATGGTGTCGATGGATCATTTAGCGAAAAAACCACAATTGAAAATTTGGAAGCAAATACAATTCAAGTGAGGTCGGGTTGTTAAATTTTCATCTTTCTCTTATTCGAAGATTATACCTTATCTTTAGTGATAGTTTCAGTATTTAGAAGTTCAGCTAAGGACGCAGTAAGGCATAAAGACACTCCATGGCCAATATTTGCTGCCATTCTCTCTAAGGGAACAACATACTGTTTGAGTAACGTCCAATTTGCAGCACAGTCACTCTGTAATAACTTTTGGCAGTTTAATTCTCAGTTGTGAATCTTTAAATTTTCACGATTTTTCACTACATGAGTTATAGAAGCTGTATTTCCGGCTGTCCTGCGTGGCTGCGAGTCCATGCTTTTTCACGTTAGTTTTGTATTGCTACGAGCGATGATTTCAGATCTATACCTTATGCGATCATCAATTGTAACATTTGAAGTAAATGACTAGTTCAGTCTCCAAAATGTTGTCCAGAACAGCAGAATCGAAAACATGTCTGGACATGAAGTCCAGTGCTCAAAAGTATCCGGATTTCATATTAGGTGCATTGTGTTGCCACCTGCTGCCAGGTACTCCATATCAGCGACTTCAGTAGTCATTAGACACCGTGAGGGAGCACAATTGGGTGCTCCGAGAAACTCACGGACTTCGAACGTGGTCAGGTGATAGGGTATCACTTGTGTCCTTCGTCTGTAAGCGAGATTTCCAGACTCCTAAACATCCCTAGGTCCACTGCTTCCGATGAGGCAGTGAAGTGGAAACGGGAACGGACTCATACAGCACAAAAGCGTACAGGTCGACCTCATCTGTTGACTGACAGAGACCACCGACATTTGAAGAGGGTTGAATGTCCAATAGGCAGGCATCTACCCAGACCATCACACAGGAATTCCAAACTGCATCAGGATTCATTGCAAGTACTATGACAGCTAGGCGGGAGGTGAGAAAACTTGGATTTCATGGTCGGGCGGCTGCTCATAAACCACACATCACGCCCGTAAATGGCAAACGACGCCTCGCTTGCTGTAAGGAGCGTAAACATTGGACGACTGAACAGTGGAAAGCAGTACACAATGTGCCGATCCGATGGCAGGATGTGGGTATGGCGAATGCCTGGTGAACGTCATCTGCCACAGTAAAATTCTGTGGCGGTGGTGTGATGATGTGGTCGTGTTTTTCATGGAGGAGGCTTGGACCCATTGTTGTCTTGTGTGTCACTATCATAGTAGAAGCCTACATTGATGTTTTTAACATCTTCTTGCTTCCGACTGTTGAAGAGCAATTCGGAGATGGCGATTGCATTTTTCAACACGATTGAGCACCTGTTCATAATGCACGGCCTGTGGCAGAGTGGTTACACGACAATAAAATCCTCAAGAAACCTTCCAGCACCTGATTGAACGTTGCCTGCGAGAATGAAAGCTGTCAAGGCTAACGGTGAGCCAACATCATGTTGAATTCCAGCATTACCAATGGAGGGCGCCACAAACTTTTAAGTCATTGTCAGCCAGGTGTCCCGATACTTTTGATCACATAGTGTATATCTTCCATTTGCCATTTAAGTACCAAACATATACTTCTAGTGAAACATTCAGAAGTTTGTTGAAGCGTTACGGACCAAAACTTCTGTTCTGGGAGTTATTGACTCTAACACTAAATTATATATATTTTTTTGCAGATGGCTGTTTTATGTTAGGCACGTAAATTATTGTTAATATATCTTTTGTTGCGGGAGGGGGGGGGGGAGGGGCGAGGGGAGAAGTGGGGAGAGGGGGTAGAGTCTTCAGGCTTTTGACTGATTAGATGCAGCAAACTACGAATTACTGCCTTACGACAGCCTCTTATTATAACGGATTATAAAACTATCTTTCCTATGAACAGGAAAATTTTAAGTTCTTATAACAAAAATTTTGTGATTTTTAAAGAAATCGATGGCATATTAATAGCTTCAAAATATTACATTATTATTGCAGAGTGTCTGTATTATTATACTGATAGTGAAACATTGACGCTATATAGCTGTGAACGTATTGTACAATATTTTATAGAATATTACATACAATGACGGAAAAACATCGCAACACCAAGAAGATGTGCAATGTAAACGAAAGTTGGTAGGCGTGTTTCCACATCTGTAGCGTCAGTCGCATAAAAGTTGCGCTAGTAGCCATACAACGAGAATGCAAATCAGGTTTGCTCGAAATAAACGCTGTAACGATCGTGAGAGTTAGTTACCTTTGAGACTGGACTTGGTGAGTTGATGCTAGTCAGGAATGCCTTTAAGGCGACGAACACGCCATTATCAGCACCTCACTGACTTTTCACGACGTCATGTAATAAGATTACGAGAAGCTGGTTTTTCCTTCTGGAATACTGGAGAAAGACTTGGCAGGACAGTAGCCACTTTAAATGACAGCTGGCAGCGATGGACATGTGGCAGTACGGAGAGGGAAGACAGTCGTGTTCGGCGTATGGCTGTGTCGCATCGTAATGCAGCTGCAGCAGCAATTTGAGCTGTAGTTGGCTGCACAAAGACACAGTGAACTGTTACAAATCGGTTACTCCAATGACAGCCCCGAGCCAGACACCCTGCAGCGTGCATTCCACGACCCCGAACCACTGCCCTCTGCGACTTTAGCGGCGTCAAGCGAGAGCTCATTGGATGACAGGGGGGGGGGGTCTGTTGTGTTTTCAGATGAAAGCTGGTTCTGCTTCGGTGCCAGGGATTGGTTAGGAGGCCAGCTGAAAACCTGCACCCAACCTATCTGCGTGCTAGACACGCTGCACCTACACCTGGAGTTATGGTCTGGGGTGCGATTTAGTACAACAGCAGGAGCAATATCGTGGTTATTCCGCACACCCTGCAGCCAATCGCCATGTTTTGCTCCCATTCATGAACAGTATTCCAGGTGGTTTTTCCAACAGGATAACGCTGCGCACATACCGCTGTTGCAACTCAGAATGCTTTCCGGAGTGTCGACACGTTGCCTTCGTCTGCTCGATTACCAGATGTGTGTCCAATCGAGCACATATGGCACATCATCGGATGACAACTCCAACGTCATCCACAAACAGCATTAAACCGTCACTGTATTGACCGACCAAGTGCAACAGGAATGAAACTGCAGTCCACAAACTGATATCCGGCCACTGTACAACACAATAAATGCACGTTTCCATGCTTGCATTCAACATTCTGGCGGCTACACCGCTTATTAAAGTACCAGCATTTCCCGTTTTCAATGGCTTATCTCACGCTTACATTAACTTGTGATCTTGCAATGTTTAAATGGCTCTTAGCACTATGGGACTTAACATCTGAGGTCTTCAGTACCCTAGAACTTAGAACTACTTAAACCTAACTAACCTACAGCCATGCCCGAGGCAGGATTCGAACCAGCGACCGTTGCAGTCTCGCGGTTCCGGACTGAAGCGCCTAGAACCGCTCGGCCACCACGGCCAGCCTTGCAATGTTGATTACTCAAACATGTTACCTAGACAAATGTATTCCTGAAATTTCATTACTCTACAGTAATTAATTTTTGGCGTTTTTGATTTTCTAAAATCCATGTAGCACGATCTAGATTTCGAAATTAATATTAGTTTGCATGAAAACAGTCTGGATCGGAAGAAACTGAAATACCAGGTCCTGTGTCTTCTGAAACTGAAAAGTACAAACGAGCTCTGCTAATCTAAAGCAGTACTGAATTTTCGCAACAACAGCTTATAGCATTTTGGTAACAGGAAGTTGGAGTGTTAACGCTGCTGTGGCATCCAATATAGCTAATCTGGTATCCAGTCCTATGAGATAACGGAAACTCCAGAGCTACAGAAATCATGTTTCTCGAGGCATACTGAATTGCAATGAGTATAATTATCCTATGTATTCGTTTTTCGGGTCCTGGCTAATGTTGAACCAGTAAAGTAAAATTAGGCAACCATTCGGTAGCAACGACGGCACCCTGCGAAGTACACACTAACATATTCATCTTTACAGTTGCCTCTGCTGTTTTGCTGGAGTAATAAATTAGCTCTTTCCACCGCTGCGACCGAATCTGGCTGCTCTCCGATAAAGCCGCTAGGAAGGGGCAAAGGAGATAAACAGAAATTGCCTGCCGCGGCTAAACTGGTGCGCCGCTAATAGCGATACTCCCAGCAATGGCGGGCAATCTACTCTTGTCCGCGTTTTTTTATTGTGTGTTTCCAGCAGATAGCGATACTTTACTTAACATGAACAAGGTTACTGATGAATATAGCTTTCTGAATGGTGGGGAGGATCACATGTACGGGTGATGACGACCTAATTCTGTTGCCTCGTTCAGAGGGTTTGCTCTTTGCATCATTTTACTTACACATACGACAACGATTTAATAATATTCTAGTTACTCCAAGTAACAGATTAACACTGTATCCATTTTCACTTTGGTAACAATAAATAAAGTGCCGTCTCATATTTCCACTAAGCAGTCAGTTTATATCTTACCTTCTACGCGTCTTTGTTTTTATAATATATTTTATAATAATTAAAACAGTGTCATCACTTGCTTTTCATACCACTGCGCATTTCGATGGTTCACAGCATCATCTTCAGATGGAGGGTTACATTCTTTGTGCTGCTGCAGAACACTAATTCGTTTCCATAGCAGCAGAGCAAGTGAAAAACACACTTTGCTTCGTCATTAGAAGTAAAGCAGAAACAAACAGATGCCTCATACTCCTATACGTTACGATACTATCTGTTACGAGTGTAAGTAGGATGTTTTGGTTTTTTTTATTGATAACGCCGCCGCCACGTAGCGCTCTGTATGAAAATCACTGGCTGTGCCGTGTGCAGTCTGTGGCTGGTTTGCATTGTTGTCTGCCATTGTAGTGTTGGGCAGCGGCAGCTGGATGCTAACAGCGCGTAGCGTTGCGCAGTTGGAGGTGAGCCGCCAGCAGTGGTGGATGTGGAGAGAGAGATGGCGGAGTTTTGAAATTTGTAAGACTGGATGTCATGAACTGATTATATTATGACTATTAAGGTAAATACATTGTTTGTTCTCTATTAAAATCTTTCATTTGCTAACTATGCCTATCAGTAGTTAGTGCCTTCCATAGTTTGAATCTTCTATTTAGCTGGCAGTAGTGGTGCTCGCTGTATTGCAGTAGTTCGAGTAACCAAGATTTTTGTGAGGTAAGTGATATGTGAAACGTATCGGTTAATGTTAGGCAGGGCCATTCTTTTGTAGGGATTTTTGAAAGTCAGATTGCGTTGCGCTAAAAATATTGTGTGTCAGATTAAGCACAATCTTGCACAATTTTTCTAAGGGGACGTTTCATATGGCGACCCTGCCATGATACCTCACTGGAATCTTCTGATTTTTTCTTGTAGTTTGTTTAGTTAGTGTAACCTTTGTTTATTGCTAACGAGTAATTGTAGAGAGAATTTCCTCTGTAGTTGTAGTTTTTCATTGTTGTACAGTAAAACAGTTGTGGCATGCATGTAGGTTTGCACCAAGTATTTCGCAGCTGCACTTGCAATTAACTAGATATTATTTTCAGTGCTATGTTAATGTGTTCTCTTATTTTTGTCTTCAAATTGTGTTTTTCTGTGTTGTTGTGTGAAACATTGTGACAATAATGGCGTGTGAAAAACGTAATACTAGGCTCCAAAGTAAACTGAGAAATGACAGTGAAGACGAAAGCAGTGTGTTAGCGCCACCATGTAATGAATTCACTAATGTTCAAAGTAGTAATTTGGTAATAGTGCATAGGGAAATGGAGTGGACTGCAAATAATGGTGTAGGCAGTGAAACAATTAGTGAACAGGGAAGCATTATCGATCGATCGGTCTGCAACAGCTCGCCTCAGGATTCCGAAATGACAGGACACAATCTTGCAACTACTGTAGATTCAGATTTTGCGGCGTCACCGTTTTCTCAAATAAATCAAGACGCTTTTCTGCTTTTCAAAATGCGAATATTGCCGGTTCAAATGCACTGCCGAAAAGCACTGAGGAACATGTTACAGACACCAGTGCACTGTTATTACAGTTAATGCAACAAATGGGACAAAGGCTACAAAATTAGACACAACGCTTGCACAAAATCAGAAACAAATGGGACAAAATCTTCAAAAGTTAGACACAATGGAACAAAATCTTCAAAAGTTCGACACAATGGAACAACACCGGAGACAAACACAGCAAAAGCTTCAAAAGTTAGACACCACACTTGAACAAACACGTGAAGATTTAACTACTGAATTACATAACATTGAATCGAAGTGCCAAAAAATCTGTAATGAGGTAAAAACACAAATTTGTGAGCATTTTCAACCTATTTTTTCCCGGCATGAAAATGCATTACAGAATCATGAAGCAGCCATAAAAGAACTGCAAACTATTGTTCGTGAAAATCACGACACCCTGCACGACACCCTGGACTCAATTGCATCTACCGATTCGGTTACGCAACTTGCAAGAACTCAGGAAAACTTAAAGGACACAGTAGATTCGATTTCAACACAAATGGACACTCTGAAACTTGGTTCAGAAAAACACACTGAGGAAATGTGTTCACTATCGGAGAAAGTAGCCGAACTTTCAGATCAGTTCACTAACTTATCTACAAAGGTAGATGATGATCTGAATGATACAGAAGAGTGGAGACAAATTAGGAAATTCAAACAATATCAGAATCAAATTAATACACAACACCAAAGAGAAATCTGGGAAGTGCAAGATCAGCTGACACATGTAATACGTATTTCAGAGGACACTCGCGCTCCAACACGGGAAGAGGGACTTAGAAAAACGGAAAAGCAACAAAAAAATAACACAGGGAATTTCGGAAATCATGAAAGAAATTGGCAAGGTGCACCGAATTTTGAGATGGAACCGCCGAAACGATGTAACAGTGACCGACATGCGACTCGCCGACATGATGATTTTGACTATAAGCTGTTCTTTACTACACGTAAATTCAAAACATTTAAGAATTCTGGCAACGACATTCATCCACAAGCGTGGCTCCATCAATTCTCTCATTGTTTTCCTCCCAACTGGTCATTAGAGCACAGATTAGAATTTATGTGTGGCTACTTAGAGAATGAACCAGCTGTAAAAATGCGATCGGTCATTCACGATTGTCACAGTGAAGGAGAATTTTATCATGCCTCCCTCTCAGTATATTGGTCTCAAGCCACACAAGAGCGAGTAAAACATGTCATCATAATGATGAATCATTTCGAACAATGTGAATTTTCCAGTCTTGTGAAATATTTTGAAGAGATGTTACATAAGAATCAGTATCTTTCAAACCCATACAGCCCCTCAGAACTCATCCGCATTTGCTTAACTAAATTACCTGAACATTTACGGCATATTATTTTGGTAGGACGTTGCAAAGACGACACTGAAGCTTTTCAGGGACTGTTACAAGAATTGGAAATTGACACTGACAATCGCGGAACGCGAAAACAGGAACACAACAATTACAGATCACATCCGTCACAATTCCGCGATGAAATAAATAATAACTGGACACGACAAAGCTATTCACACAACGCAAATCGTGACCAAAACAGACACCACCCATATGACAACCACTGGGAGAGTAAAATTAGTTACAGAGAAAGATCGCATTTCTGTAGTAATGAATATAGCAGAGACAATCATAGAAATAGACAATATGGCAACCAGAACTATTATTATCACGGGAGACAGAATAATTTAAGACGCGCACTGTCCAGCGCGCAGTTACGATTCATGGAGAAATTCTCCACCACGTGACCAACAAGAAAGAAACTACAGGAACTACCGACATGACGACAGACGATATAACCATAACGACAGACCGGAATTTCATCAGAACTGGCGGGATTCAAACAGAGCAGGGCCCTCTCGGCAAGGTGAATTTGTAGATGTTAGGTCTCCTAATCTCAATAACGACGCGCGCCAACAAAGAGACAGACAATTACTCACACCGCAGGCAGCCACCTGCGCCAGCTGGCTCAGTGAAAAATAACAGAGACACTAACCTTGAGAAAAGATTTAGCATTCCTTACCGACGTATAAATCATGATAATTGCTTTTCAGTTGACAGTCTGTGAACTAGGAAGAGTAAAGGATTGTACTACATTTCACACGTAAAACCGTTTATTGAGAGATAATGTGCTTTTTAACTTAGTCTTTGCCATGAAATTTTTCACTTCACGCTACTAGTACAATTTGTCACACTGAGAAAATGTTAACATGCAACAATGTTTTGATGTGGAATATCCAGTCTAGAACCTAGAGAACTTATTTAAACAGAAATTACGAATGCATTGTTATAGTGAATAGGCGTCACAGTGTTATTGTGTGTGTACATTCTTGCTTGTTAGTTGCACGATTAAGTAACGACTATAAGGCTTACATACTTAGAACATATACTGTTAATGAGGTTTTAATGCAACATTTTGGTTTAGTTGAAAAGACATTCTTTATTTGAAGTACTTTCTGTGAGATTAAAGATGACTTAGCATTTGGTTTCTTTGATAGCTACACGATTATATCACGGCGCTACTAATGTGTGACACAATTTACATTGTGCTTTTGCGGTGTATCTGTTTTATATCTGCACAGTTTTTCTGAATTCTTCTGGAAAGGAAAACATGTTTTAGTAGTAACTTTGTGGTACAGCTACAATGAGACAGCCTTTTCTGTAGCACAACAATACGTTACAGCACAGTACTTTCTTCATCACGGCAATAAACGTAATAACTACGATATCTATATGGAAAGCATTTCACTTTCGTTTATGATGAGGTAAGTACATTGACTTCAGCAGAACTTTGCTTACAGAGGACGATAACTACGACAGTTCTACAGAATTATCTTACAGCAAAACGCACATTTAGCACTACAGGGCACACATTTGAGTGATTAATTAGGTACTTAAACCATTTATTTATCAAGATTGTTGAATTACAAAGAGAGTTTTTCGTGATACATTTCATTCCATTGCTGTAATCTGTAACACCTGAGGGTATAATTACATTAATCCTCAGGGGGGTACACGCTTACTTTGTGTACCATGTGTATGGCAAGCACAAGGAGCCCTAGCTAATATGGTATTTGCTTATACAACTTTAAACATCGGTACCATATTTCTCTAACACATTAATTACACAGCTATCTGATCATTTAACTAGGAGAGACAAACATTTATTTTACTACATCAGTGACAGATGTTTACGTAATTACACAATTGGATAACTTCACACTTACGAAATTGTATTTTGTCTGTACTTTGTGAACTGTTCATATTTTTTCAGAACCATTGTGATACTATGAGAGCTTTGAATGATGTATTTGGTATGGGATCACGGTTTTTAAAGTACGTTTGAGGTAGATGACACTTTTGACATAAGCAGAGAATTTTTTTAGGTTTTGAAATTATTGGAGGAAGCTACGACGATTTTGAGAATTTGACTGAGGTGTTATGATGTTATTATTACGATGACTATGTGTATTATGCTGTTGCGATATGCTTATGATCAATAAGCTGATGCTATATGAGTTATTTGGTTATGCTACATATCTGTTATGATGAAATATTGAAGAAGTGTCGACGAATAAGGTAAGGAATAAAGAGTAGTGGTTAGGTACTCTGGTTTTTGAAAAGGTTGTTGGAAACCAAGAATTGTACTTTAAGAGTTATGAAATGTACGTAAATGCGTGAATGTATTACAATGCCGACGAAAATTTTTTGGACACTGTTATATCAATAGGATTTTGTTTCTACAGATGTGTAACGCAAATTCTTGACCTGTGAAATTTTTTATATGAGACTGCCACTGTAGCGGAAACTGGTGTCGTAAATATTTCAGTAAGACAGTTAAGTGATCACCTGCAGGTAATGCGTCGTGGGCACCCAGCTGCGCGACGGTCACCTGGAAACAAGCCATTAGTGCGCTCCTTTCAGAGGCACAGAAAAAAAAGACCATTATCCTAGCTATTGACAGTCCTTTGTAGAAAGCATCGCAAATACGACACCCTCAAACTTGAAACATATGATGACTTTGTGGAGCTCTTAATTTATGATATTTACTAACATGCATAATGAGAAACATTTTACATCTATTGTCTTTCTAGTTGAGAGAATTTTTTTGCCTTTGGAGACGCCATTTGCCTAGTAAATGACGTTTCATATGTTGCTTTATATTTGCTCATTTTGTTTAATATCTAGTTTCTTGCTGCACTGCAGCATTGGTTAAAGTAAAATTTAACACATGTACTAATATAAATATTTTCTGTCTACAGACCCAGTAAAGAATAATTTTATGATGTACTTTCGTAAAAAGGGAGGGACACAAATAGACATTTCCCCTCACAGAAAATGTATAGTTAATTTTTAACGATTTGGTAACTTATCTGCTAGCGTATGTTTTCGTGATGCATCACTCTAGTGTTAAGATGTGACATAGGTATTAAACAGTTTTACTGTAATATTTTTTCTGCTTCAGCTTTGTTATGTTTAGGTATAAGGTATTACATTTATTGCTGCTTGCTATGCTTACTTGCACTTTTTAGTCATTGCTGTTTGTGTTGATTGTTTTGTGCTGCTGCATTGCGTCGTCCCTTAGTTTAGCATCTGAGCTCAGTAGATTTTAAGTTAGCTTAAGAGGGGGGTAGACTATATAAGAAACTAACTATGAGAAATTGGAAGAAATGCATTGAGAAGCTATAAGAAAATGATTTGGCCAAAAAAGTAGTGTACAGTGGAGGAAAACTATTTTTGAAAGAGGATGTGAACAAAATACAGAAATCATACATGGATAGGATATTTTTGGTGGAAACAAATGTTAAGATAAGACGAAAGATCTACAGAATGACGTTTTGGGTTGGACTGCAGTACCAAATGTTACACTGAAACAAACCCTGTCCTTTCCCTTTCTGTTATTCCGCTATGTGTTTGTGTACTCTTGTATATTTGTGTTCTTCCTGTCTTTATGTGTTTATCTGATGAGAGTTACATTATAGAATTTTTCTGATAATATGTTATTTACTTTGTAAAGATGCTTAGACATTATTTATTCTGTTTTATTTTAATGCTCATGTGTGAAGTTGATGTTTGAAAAGTTATTCTGATCTTTTATGTATGTACTTATGTCGTAAATTATTTTAAGACTGATATATTTGCTATTTCGATTCATTTGTAAAGCCTGTATTACTGGAAATGTTATCTGTACCATTATGTTCTTTAATGATATATTTTGTACCTTTGTTATTGTATTCACATGTTATAAAATTGTAATTGACACCTGTTCATCAAATTAAGTAACTTGTAAGTTACATTTCACTGCACACATTTCTGTTGGTCATAGTATATGGACAATATGTGAGAAGTAGGGACTGATAGTGTTTGCAAGTGTGTTGATAATTCAGCAAGGGACTGGTTAACAGCATTGCTGGTTCTAAGGACAATTCCAAAAACTTTGTGAGTGGACAAGTCATGGGTTATGGACTTGCTATATTATCCGCAAGACTCTTCAATGGTGATTGTGCACCTGCACAGTCAAACAGATGGCTGCTGGCCATCTCTACAAGGACTACAGTGGGTCTACACCTTTGATGACTCATCAATACCATTATTTCTACAAGGACTGCAGTGGGTCTGCACCTCTGGTGGCCCACCAATAGTAATCTCTACCAGGACTACAATGGGTCTACTCTGTGACGACCTACCTACCAATATTTTTTAAAACTTCGACTGACTCTGTTGTGGGTTTTACTCTGTTGTGGCCCATTACCTGTCTGCATGTCAAGAGTCAGCACTGTCTTTCCGTTGGAAGGACAACACTACTTCTTCAAGACTGCATGGAAATCCACTACTTCCATGTGCATTTTCTTTTACTACTCAGACTTTGAGAAAAACACTGCAATTTTACTTTGATGAATGATCAGGACTGTCTTTATGGACTGTGAGAAAATTTTAGCTTTTGACCAACATTCTATCGATAAGTGTGTGCATTTCATTTCTTTGTTACTGTAATTATGAAAAAAAATTTTCAAAACTGTATTGGCCACTGCCCAAATCAATTTGTAATTTTTTTGTGGGGAGCATGGGGGCTATGAAAGTAGGATGTTTAGGTTTTATTTATTGGTAACGCCGCCGCCACGTAGCGCTCTGTATAAAAATCACTGGCTGTGTCGTGTGCAGTCCGTGGCTGGTTTGCATTGTTGTCTGCCATTGTAGTGTTGGGCAGCGGCAGCTGAATGCTAACAGCGCGTAGCGTTGCGCAGTTGGAGGTGAGCCGCCAGCAGTGGTGGATGTGGGGAGAGAGATGGCGGAGTTTTGAAATTTGTAAGACTGGATGTCATGAACTGATTATATTATGACTATTAAGGTAAATACATTGTTTGTTCTCTATTAAAATCTTTCATTTGCTAACTATGCCTATCAGTAGTTAGTGCCTTCCGTAGTTTCAATCTTTTATTTAGCTGGCAGTAGTGGTGCTTGCTGTATTGCAGTAGTTCGAGTAACCAAGATTTTTGTGAGGTAAGTGATATGTGAAACGTATCGGTTAATGTTAGGCAGGGCCATTCTTTTGTAGGGATTTTTGAAAGTCAGATTGCGTTGCGCTAAAAATATTGTGTGTCAGTTTAAGCACAATCTTGCACAATTTTTCTAAGGGGACGTTTCACGAGTACCATTCGCTGTCTATAAAGTATTACACCGGTTTTTTGCTTTATAACTATAAAGTAAAGAAACAGTGAGAGCTACTCAAAACTACTGTTTGGACATTCATTGCTTCCTTCGTTGATCTCGCGGACACTGTTACATGGCCAAGATGTTTCTCATTACTAAGGTTCCCAGGAACCCGCCATATCTTCTCATGTCTTTTGGGTATCTGTTTTTATTGACATTACTTGAACATGGAATGTTCAATGCAACTCGAGTACCACATGATTGACCTGTAACTTGTTCTAATTTTACTTTTACTTTATCTCCTTTATAATGTTATATGTGTCAACGCCATGTCCATTGAAGAGTGAATCTTTGGTTACAAATTATGAAGCTGAATTTAATCTAGTTTCAGAATGTTAACCATAGTTACAGACTCGATGCTGCTGCTGATCTTGAGTAATGGTTTAAGGAGGCCAAACAGCTAAGGTCATCAGTTCGCTACTAACTCCACAGGACAGAAGCAGTCCGCCCCGTTCTATGTGTATAGGGTAAATTTAGTGTGCAAGTGTGAGAAAGTGTTCTAAATGTTTGTGTAGCATGTATTTGAGGAGGAAATTGGGAACCAGCCCTGTATTCACCTAGAGGGCTGTTGAGAACCGCCTACATTTTCTAAAATATATTGAGGAGAAAAGTGTGTGCAAAGTTCGTCCCGCACACCTTGACTTCCGAACAAAACAACGGCGCATGGACACCTGCCGCGACTTGACTGAAATGCAGAATGTGGACAATTGTTCTTCAGGAAAAAATCATCAAGGTTGACGAGGCTTGGTGTTATCAAAACGAACCTACCACAAAACTACTAACTACAGAATTTCAAGTGACGTCAACGCTTTGACGACATAAACGACATCCAAGACGTGTGATGCGTGGCTTGAGAAACGCTTAAGAGAACTGTTCTGACAGTTCGACATAGTTTTGTGTGTTGTACTTGTGTAGATCACTTGCAGCATTAAAACCCTCAATTAAACTTTCCCTGTTTTTTGTTAATCCAGTCTCAAAACTTTTTTGATTGACGGGGTAGGCATTTTGAAGTGCGTGATCCGGAGTCACCATAATAAGAACAAAAGACCTGTGTGACGAAACCTGTGTGACGAACTTCACTTTCGTCGATGGTATAATAAATCATACGAATATTATGATTTTTTGTGTACGCCAGACCAGCTCTTGGCCAGAGGAGGAGTGTTAAGCGCAGACCATGTATTGTTCTCCCTGGGTTGTCCTCTCAATTGTTCCGAAACCATGATAAAAAATGACGGAATCTCGAAGAGACTCTGGTCCTGTAGATGATTGTCAAAGGAGGTGTGCTTCAATTAGGCACTAGAAAACGCCATTTTGTGTATACGAAATCTTGTATTGGTCGACTTAATTATTGGGGGTTAAATAAATGTCAGCATATGGTGAGACTAGAAATGTGTAATCACTGATGTTCATGTAAATTATCATTCTGGACTTCCTCGCCTTGATATGTAAATTTTTACTTAGTGTGGTGTTTATTGACGGTTACTAGTGGAGCGAACTGGGACCCACAGTTTCTGTGACGATTTTAATTCAATTAATTTCTTCCAACTATTTGAAAATTATCAACGCCACAATAATAAGGCTTTTTGAGTGAAAATAATAGCCGGCCGCGGTGGTCTAGCGGTTAAGGCGCTCAGTCCAAAACCGCGCGACTGCTACGGTCGCAGGTTCGAATCCTGCCTCGGGCATGGATGTGTGTGATGTCCTTAGGTTAGTTAGGTTTAAGTAGTTCTAAGGTCTAGGGGACTGATGACCACAGCAGTTAAGTCCCATAGTGCTCAGAGCCATTTGAACCATTTGAAAATAATATCTGTGTGTAAGATTCAAATGGTTCTGAGCACGATGGGACTTAACATCTAAGGTCATCAGTCCCCTAGAACTTAGAACTACTTAAACCTAACTAACCTAAGGACATCACAAACATCCATGCCCGAGGCAGGATTCGAACCTGCGACCATAGCGGTCGCGCGGTTCCAGACTTAGCGCCTAGAACTGCTTGGTCACAACGGCTGGCTGTGTGTAAGGGATGGAATTATTTATAACCATGTAGAAATAAAATTCAAAGGAAATAGTTATCCAGGCCACAAATCAAAATTTGAACATAAGATCCTTGATACGAGGCTCAAATCCGTAGGCCTCTCCAAAAAAACTACTGACTTATTGCGTACATTGTCGAGTAACTTCAGTGATTTCTGCGGTGAAACAATGATAACATATGCAGCTACACTTGATGCATAACGTAGTGCGATGGAGCTCATTCTCACACACGAAATGTACTAATATCTCTTGGTCCTATCCTACACAGTTTACTGCGTGGGAACAGTTTACCCAGCGATCAGCCGTAGATTTCGAAGACAACACGCCTGAATTGTGTGTTAATTGCGGAAAGTTTCTCCATTAACCCGTAGCCGTATGCCCTGGAGATCTCGCCGCAGCCAGCCCAGGAAATGTATGAATACAGATGTGCGTTAAGAGATGCCTGCAAATATGGCTGGAACTGTGAGCTATGTGCCCCAGTACCCCAGACGCCACACGACCCCCCTAGAGAGCTGTTAGCCCACCGGCAGCGACCTAACTACTGCAAGGCGCCTCTGCTGAGGGCACGGAGAGCGTTCTTGCAAACTTGCAAATATGAATTGAAGAGACCGCACAGTTGAGTTTTGGGGTTTCTCACTTCACTTTCAAAAACTGACAGTGAGGACAAACGAGAAAGAAGGGAGAAATTAGTCATTACTACAAAAGTGTATGGAGGAGGTGACAAATAGTGTGAGACTTTTTAAATAACACCCTCAATGACTAGGGTACACTATGTACCCATTCCTTTAGGAGTCTCGTGGGCGATATATGGAGTACTAACGATCCAGACTCCTTTCAGGCTAGACTTCGGATCAGAATACAGCTCAGCTGCAGAAACGGAAACCATCTGACATTTTACTAAACCAGTCATATCTTGGTATAGAATCGCTCCCCTCCTCTGTGAGACATCACTTCCTTCTGCTGTGGGCACGCGTTAGTTGTTCTGCCTGCTCTTCTTTGACAGTCTGTGACAAGAATGAAATTATTTCATTCAATAAACGAAATTTCAGTAGGCCGGAATGTTCTGAAGCCTTTCCACCAAAAAGGACCATAAGCTGAACCTTCTATCAGGATGAGGTCAGGGGCACCTGCGGCCAAGGGCGTCCGTACCCGGTGGCTAGGGGAGGTTGTCTTCTGCCCCCCCCCCACCCCCCCCAACCTCGCGCTCCAGCTAGCTCTCAAGGCAAGGGAAAAGTAATGTAGTCAGGTATTTTTCTGTCACGAAAATTGCCCACGTGTGAGGAGGGCTCACGCACTAAGTGTTCGATGCAAACATGTGTCGTCTATCCTTGGAATCAAGAACCCCTACTTTTTTTTGCCTGTTTTCGATGTAGATATTGGCAATGTATGAGCCCTGGGAATTCAAAAACCTATCAAAATCTCTACAGTATGTACACTGATCAGCCAAATCATTAAGACCGCAGCCGACCACGATGTTGGATACCGTCTGGTGGCGTTGCGAGCAAGTGAGGCGATGTAAGCGGAGCAGACATGGTCGGGGGATTACCCTACCGATGACATGGGCTGTAAATGGGGAGCTCCACTGAGATAAGCGACTTTGACAAAGGGCAGATTAGTATTATGTAGAGCCTTGAAAGAATATATCGAAAACGACGAAGGTGGTCGAATGTTCACGTACTAGTGTCGTGAGAACCTACGGAAGGAGGTAGAAAGACAGTGATACTACTACTTGGGGCTAAATAGTTGGACGTCCACGGCTCTTCACAGAATATGGGGTTCGAAGGCTTGTCTGCTCTGTAAAGTAGGATAGATGGTGATCTGTGGCATCTCTGTCGAAAGATCACAATACTGGTTCACGCACATATGTTTTGGAGAACACCGTACGTAGTACACTGTTGAAAATGTAGATCCGCAGCAGACCACTCCTACGTGTTCATCTGTTGACGTAAAGACATCGTCAATTACGACTGCAGTGAGCACGGGACCATCGGAATTCGACCGTCGATCAATGCGAACGAGTCGGCTCTTCGGATGCATCATATTTTCGGTCGTGGTAGCTTCAAAAACACCGTCATCGTGGTGAATAGCGGCTCGAGACGTGCAGCGTACCACGGGCGCAAGCTGTTGGGGTAAGTATTATGCTATAGGAGGCATTCTCCTGCGCTTGTATGGAAACTGTGGTAGTAATCTAAGACACACTCACAGCTGATAACTACCTGCATCCCAATGTTCAAATGTGTGTGAAATCTTATGGGACTTACCTGCTAAGGTCATCAGTCCCTAAGCTTACACACTACTTAACCTAAAGTATCCTAAGGACAAACACACAAACCTATGCCCGAGGGAGGACTCGAACCTCCGCCGGGACCAGCCGCACCGTCCATGACTGCAGCGCCCTAGACCGCTTGGCTAATCCCGCGCGGCTACCTGCATCTGTTCATGCTTGATGTCTTCCCCGACGGCGATGTCATTTTTCAGCTGAATAATTGTCCGTGTCTCGGAGCCAGAACCCTGCTACAGCATTATAGTGAACTCAGGCTCATGTCTCGGCGACCAAATTCTTCTGATGTAAAACCTATGGAACCGATCTTCGTCGCTACTGGGCGCCATTACCACATACGGAAATCAAAAGGCCCAACACGAATTACACTATGTGATCAAAAGTATCCGGACACTCCCAAACACGCACGTTTTTCATATTAGGTGCATTGTGCTGCTACTTACTGCGAGGTACTCCAATCAGCGAACTCAGTAGTCGTTAGAAATCGTGAAAGAGAAGAATGGTGCGCTCCGCGGAACTCACTGACTTCGAACGTGGTCAGGTGATTGGGTGTGACTTGTGTCTTACGCCTGTACACGAGATTTCCACACTCCAGAACATCCCTAGATTCACTGTTTCCGATGTGATAGTGAAGTGGAAATGTGAAGGGACACTTACAGCATAAAAGCGTACAGGTCGACCTCGTCTTTAGACTGACAGAGACCGCCGACAGTTGAAAAGGATCATAATATGTAGTAGGTAGACATCTATCCAGACCATCACACAGGAATTCGAAACTGCATCAGGAACTACTGCAAGTACTGTGACAGTTAGGCGGGACGTGAGAAAACTTGGATTTCATGGTCGAGCGGCTGCTAATAAGCCACACATCACGCCGGTAAATGCCAAAAGACGCATCGCTTGGTTTAAGGAGCGCAAACATTGGACGATTGAACAGTGGAAAAAACATTGTGTGGCGTAACGTTAGACAATGTGGCGATACGATGGCAGAGTGTGGTTGTGGAAAATTCCCGGTGAACGTCATCTACCAGCACGTGTAGTGCCAACAGTAAAATTCGGAGGCGGTGATGTTATGGTGTGGTCGTGCTTTCATGGAGATGCTTGCACCTCTTGTTGTTTTGCATGGCACTGTCACAGTACAGGCCTACATTGATGTTTTAAGCATCTTCTTGCTTCCCACTGTTAAAGAGCAATTCGGTGATGGCGATTGCATCTTTCAAAACGATCGAGTACCTGTTCATAATGCACGGCCTGTGGCGGAGTGGTTATATAACAATAACAACCCTGTAATGGACTGGCCTACACATAGTCCTGACCAGAATCCTATAGAACACTTTTGAGATGTTTTGAAACGCCAACTTCGTGCCAGGCCTCACCGACAGACATCGATACCTCTCCTCAGTGCGGCACTCCGTGAAGAATGGAGTGCCACTCCCCAAGAAAGCTTCCAGCACCTGCCTGAACGTATGGCTGCGAGAGTGGAAGGTGTTATCAAGGCTAAGGGTGGGCCAACACCATGTTGAATTCCAGCATTACCGATGGAGGGCCCCACAAACTTGTAAGTCAGTTTCAGCCAGGTGTACGGATTCTTTTGATCACATAGTGTACATGACTGTGCGTAAATGTCAAATGCCACGTGCTTCCACAAAACTACCAACAAGCTGTCGAATCCGTGATACGCAGAAACAGTGATGTATTTCGTTCCAAAGATGGAGAAACAAGTTGTTAAGCAGTTGGTCATAATATTTTGGCTGACAACCTACACTGGTAGGTTGTAATGCCAAATGATATTTGTTACGTAATATTATTACACTTTAACAATTTTGCGACTTTTTCCTTTACATGCAGCGTGAAACTGAGTCTTTGCAAATTTCATCATTCCATGTCAACGGGAAGCACCTTGTAGGTTTTTATGAGTGAGTTTTCGAGCATCAAAATTTGTGACATAAATTTCGGTATCTTTAAACTGATTTGACTCGTAAGCTTAAAATTTGTACAGCACCAAGGGACCAAAGCCCTTAATATGTGACATAAACTTTAACTTAATGCGTTTAGTCGTTCCTGAGGGAAAACAGTTCTCAACCGTCGGGCAGACAGAAAGACAGTTAACAAAGCGATTATGTAAGGATTACCTTTTTGCAGACTATGATATGGAACGCCAAAAATGATCTAAAAGTCGGTATTACGCATGTTATTATCAGCGTCGGAACCGAAACTTTTTTATGGCTACTACAAGTCGCTATTCTTCTTCCAAAATATTAAATATACTCCATACCCCAGGACTTGCCAAGCATCTCAGCAGAAACTTTATCTGATTTTCAAAGATTTGCCATTGTAACGGTAAAGAAAATAAATTCCGTACATGCAGAGAATATATCAGTGCGTTATATCTTCTGAATTCGCCTTTATTTCATGATAAGGATATGTGACTTTCAACTCACAGTCATCTTTAGCAACAATTGGGAAATCGGCAATTCTGCTGTAGTTTTTGACGAATAATTCGCTGTGATTTCACGTTAGTTTAGCTTCCCAAACTACATTCAAATAAAATTTCCTTTTCATGTCATACCATCACTCGAAAGTCGTGGCCAGGTTTCTTCGACATTTCTTTTGCTACGAAATGGCTGAGCTTAAGCCTTCCCTGGCGATGGACAGCAATACTGTCTGTTTTTAAATCGTGGGTAACACATTGCTGCAATAATTGAAATTAGTATAGAAAATCGACAAAGTCTTTCAATCGTCACTTGATATTTCCTCCATAAAATGTTGCCATTGTGCTGCAGAATTATGTACCCTTTATATACGAACCCCAGTGGCTCTGTGTAACTGAAAATATGCATGTCGGATCGAAAAACTATTCCAGATTATGACGGAAAGCTTACTCTGAGTTAGTCCAGAAAGACGTACGGATGACTTTGCACATTCAGTAGTGTTCCACAAACGTTTAGGAATTCTTTAAAGTCTGCTGATGTTAGTCGTTATAAACTGAGCTTTGTTCAGTCATTTTGAAAAAAACACAAGCGAACTGCGTAATATCAATGAGACACCCATATCGGATTGTGTTAGCAATCTTGGACATACATATCCGATCGTGTGAGTAATCTTGGCAAAATGGAGGAAGGTACTACAGGTTAACAGTTTTCTATGGCTGCATCCTCATCTTTAGCTACTTACGTAGAATACTCCCACAAGTTAGCAGGGTGACGAGCGAAGTACTATCAACTGCGGAGTTACCTGAGTTGGGCCTCATCGATAGTGTTAAGTGATGTGGCCGTGCTCCAATAGAGTACTTTTCTGTTTCCTACAAAATACGGTATATCTTGAATTGGCATTATTCTCATTTTCAGAGATGAAACAAGCGATAAGTAACAGAAACAAGCGTAGAGCGAACGGATCATCGTACCCAAAATCCTATGGTTTGAAACTTAAACTAATCTGCCACCGTTCACACGCTTTAAGGTAGGTCGTTATAAAATATAAAAAAGTTGCAGTCATTGATGATCTCGAGCAAACGGTACTTAATCACAAGGCAGATTGTGAATATGGTTCAACATGTATTGCGAAGAAAGACACGAAGTAGAATCGCAGCAAAGAAAACATTTATGCTGCACACATGACGAGGCAGAAAACGAGCAATTAAAATGGAGAGAGATATCACAGCTGCGATATAGTGTCGACCTAGTGGCGTCGACTATTTGTCTGTTTAAATTATGAAGGCTCTCGTCTGTGATAAATAATTTCGAGATGAAAAGTAACTCGTGATCTGTATGCTATCTGGATGTCGAATTCCAGTTTCTGAACGTGCCGGCCAAAGATGCTCGTATTTCATCGGATTTTACTATAAAGTTCAAAGCCAGAAATAATGAAAGAATTCTTTATCTACATCTACATTTATACTCCTCAAGAAACCCAACGGCGTGTGGCGGAGAGCAATTTACGTGCCACTGTCATTACCTCCCTTTCCTGTTCCAGTCGCGTATGGTTCGCGGGAAGAACGACTGCCGGAAAGCCTCCGTGCGCGCTCGAATCTCTCTAATTTTACATTCGTGATCTCCTCTGGAGGTATAAGAGGGGGAAGCAATATATTCGATACCTCGTCCAGAAACTCGCCCTCTCGAAACCTGGACAGCAAGCTACTTCGCGATGCAGAGCGCCTCTCTTGCAGAGTCTGCTCCTTGAGTTTGCTAAACATCTCCGTAACGCTATCACGGTTACCAAATAACCCTGTGACGAAACGGGCCGCTCTTCTTTGGATCTACTCTATCTCCTCCGTCAACCTGACCTGTTACGGATCCCGCACTGATGAGCAATGCTCAAGTATAGGTCGAACGAGTGTTTTGTAAGCCACCTCCTTTGTTGATGGACTACATTTTCTAAGGACTCTCCCAATTAATCTCAATCTGGCACCCGCCTTACCAACAATTAATTTTATATGATCATTCCACTTCAAATCGTTCCGCACGCATACTCCCAGATATTTTACAGAAGAAACTGCTACCAGTGTTTGTTACGCTATCACATAATCATACGTACAGATTGGTGGAAAGGTTTCTGTCTAATTACAACTTGGAAGACTATTCAGATGACAAGAATATGCATGCTCATCGAAGTTCCATGCTCTGAGATCAGAGATATACATCCGGACAATACAGAGGTCACTGCGCCTAACGCACTGCTTTCGTCAAAAAGTGATGTGACGTGTAGTCTTACCAATTTGAATTCGTGTGATTGTAACGAGGCTGCTGTAATGTAGTGAATGAAATGCATAAATACTGATACTCTTCCAACAAGGAGTCAGACGAAGTTTTAACATACCGCGTTACAGGTGAGTCCGACTCCACAACCTAGAAGTACATCTACATGACTACTCTGCAATTCACATTTAAGTGCTGGCAGAGGGTTCATCGAACCTCAATCATACCATCTCTCTACCATTCCACTCCCGAACAGCGCGCGGGAAAAACGAACACTTAAACATTTCTGTTCGAGCTCTGATTTATCTTATTTTATTTTGATGATCATTCCTACCTATGTAGGTTGGTCTCAACAAAATATTTTCGCATTCGGAACAGAAAGTTGGTGACTGAAATTTCGTAAATAGATCTCGCCGCTACGAAAAACGTCTTTGCTTTAATGACTTTCATCCCAACTCGCGTGTCATATCTGCCACACTCTCTCCCCTAATACGTGATAATACAAAACGAGCTGCCCTTTTTTGCACCCTTTCGATGTACTCCGTCAATCCCACCTGGTAAGGATTCCACACCGCGCAGCAATATTCTAACAGAGGATGAACGAGTGTAGTGTTAAGATGTCTCTTTAGTGGACTTGTTGCATCTTCTAAGTGTCCTGGCAATGAAACGCAACCTTTGACTCGCCTTCCCCACAATATTATCTATGTGGTCTTTCCAACTGAAGTTGTTCGTAATTTTAACACCCAGGTACTTTGTTGAATTGACAGCCTTGAAAATTGTACTATTTATCGAGTAATCGAATTCCAACGGATTTCTTTTGGAACTCATGTGGATCACCTCACACTTTTCGTTATTTAGCGTCAACTGCCACCTGCCACACCATACAGCAATCTTTTCTAAATCGTTTTGCAACTGATACTGGTCTTCGGATGACCTTACTAGACGGTAAATTACAGCATCATCTGTGAACAACATAAGAGGACTGCTCAGATTGTCACCCAGGTCATTTATATAGATCAGGAACAGAAGAGGTCCCAGGACGCTTCCCTGGGGAACACGTGATATCACTTCAGTTTTACTCGACGATTTGCCGTCTATTACTACGAACTGCGACCTTCCTGACAGGAAATCACGAATCCAGTCGCACAACTGAGACGATACCCCATAGGCCCGCAGCTTGATTAGAAGTCGCTTGTGAGGAACGGTGTCAAAAGCTTTCCGGAAATCTAGAAATACGGAATCAAATTGAGATCCCCTGTCGATAGCGGCCAGTACAGACGCAAAATGTTCTGTTCTCTTTCTGTTTAAGCACGTATATCGTCAGACGACTATTTTCCACACAGGACGAAATTTACTCTCTGTTGAACTGAGAATTGCGTATGATACGCTAACTAGAATAGCTGCATCATATCTATCTTCGAACTGAATACTAGAACAAATTTGACAACAGTAATCTTATCACTGTCGAGACACAGTGGGTTATGCACGTGAGAGAGAGAGAGAATTAATTCGCGAGCAGACTTGGCGCTGAGGCATTAAGGTAGCAGTAAGCGGTGCGCAAGAGGCGTTGTTGACTTGGTGCAGAGCAGCTGGAGTCTGACTCACCAGAGCAGTCGTATTGTTGGAAACGGAGGCCGATGACAACAATGACGGAGAAGTGCTTGCTGGCAGCTCGGTTGTTCGCACAGTTTGCCGCCCGAGTGTCGCTCGCGGCGGACTCAACACTGACAGCCGCGAGCCAGATGCGGGCCGCCGCCCGCGGCGCCCTACTGTTTAGGCCTTGCGTCCGCGCGACGCCGTGTGCTCCAGCCTCAATGAGCCGCATCCTGTCCAGGGCACGCAGTGCCAATTACAGCCGCGGTGCGCTGCTCACACACGTGCTGATTTGCAACGACGAGTCATTGGCGTCCCAGCTGTATGACTGCGGAGTTCGGTTATTACGGAGTGGGAGAAAGTAGCGTACTGACATTGCTGTCGACATCAAACGGGGATTGTCAAGCGACTGCAGTGCTATCCGGTGTAGCGAAACGAATACCTGGCCACGGTGGCAGTACCGTTGTATCTACGCTCAAGAAGGACGGAGCAGAGGCAATAAATGCGTATGCTTCATATTACCGGGTGATCAAAAAAATGGCTCTGAGCACTATGGGACTTAACATCTGTGGTCATCAGTCCCCTAGAACTTAGAACTACTTAAACCTAACTAACCTAAGGACATCACACAACACCCTGTCATCACGAGGCAGAGAAAATCCCTGACCCCGCCGGGAATCGAACCCGGAAACTCGGGCGTGGGAAGCGAGAACGCTACCACACGACTACGAGCTGCGGACACCGGCTGATTAAAAATAAATTTGAAAACTCAATAAGCCACGGAATAATGTAGATAGAGAGGTAAAAATTGACGCACATGCTTGGAATGATATGGGGTTTTACTAGAACAAAAAGTAAAAAAAAAAAAACACCGCATGCCCGTGAAAGATCTCTAGCGCTCGTCGTTTGGTGATGATCGTGTGCTCAGCCGCCACTTTCGTCATGCTTAGCCTCCCAGGTTCCCAAACCTCAGTATGTGCGATTACTGGCATTGGGGTTACCTGAAGTCGCAAGTGTATCGGGATCAACCGACATTGGTAGGGATGCTGAAAGACAACATCCGACGCCAATGCCTCACCATAACTCCGGACATGCTTTACAGTGCTGTTCACAACATTATTCCTCGACTAGAGCTATTGTTGAGGAATGATGGTGGACATATTGAGTATTTCCTGTAAAGAACATCATCTTTGCTTTGTCTTACTTTGTTATGCTAATTATTGCTATTCTGATCAGATGAAGCGACATCTGTCGGACATTTTTTGAACGTTTGTATTTTTTGGTTCTAATAAAACCCCATGTCATTCCAAGCATGTGTGTCAATTTGTACCTCTCTATCTACATTATTCCATGATTTATTCAGTTTTAAAATTTTCACTGACTTTTTGATCACCCGGTACTTAACAATATAGCACTCGCACTGCTTGGGGGTAGTCTATTAATCACGTGAGCTCAAAATAAGGGTGGGGGGAGGAGGTAACTCCAGTAAAATCACACCAAATCTAATGTAAAGGGATGGGGGAAATGAAAATCTCACGTTAGCTCTTCAATTCAGAAAATGTACATTATTACGACGGATACCATCTTTTTTCCAAAAATAAAACCGAGCATAGACAATATTAAAGTGTCCACCGATATATGTAGCATGTCTGAAAAGAGCTAAACTGAACTGACCTGAATGCTTTACATGTGTGCAAGCCGGGGATTCCCCGATTTGAAACACGTGCCTCAAAAGTATCAGATTTCATTCACTGCCGTCGAAATCATTGCGTGTCAGTCAGCGAGCTTGTCCTCACATTCAGCAATACTTATAAAGCCGATGTTAACGTATTCAACTCTAATTAGTATCAAAACTTTTACAATGAGTATATTAAGCGCCATGCCGACAGGTCGAAACAAACGTGCAAGAAAGAAGGTAATCGTTTGTGGAACGACGCTAAGCTGAAGTTAACCGACAAGAACTCTCTTCGTGAACATATAAATGCGGAGATTGACAAGCTAAGTAATCTCATCTTTCAAAGAAACTTGCAAGGTAATTTTATCTTTCGTCTGCAAAGTAAAGGCTCAATGCCGGAGCCTGGGAAATAGAACGGGAAGTCAATCGCACCGCTCGTGCTTCGGCAATCTCTTACGGTGTATTCCAAACATACAGGCTATTCCCAAACGCCATATGATTACTACTACCCATGTCCGCCCCTTGTAGCTGAGTGGTCGTTTAATACTTGATAAGTAAGAACCTTAAAATTTAATTTTTGGAAGGTGTGGTTGGTTAAACCAAGCCATATGTCGTAACCGAATCGTGTCTGAGGTTGTGGCATCCTATTGTAGCCGCCACGGTAGCTCAGCGTGTTCGGTCAGAGGGTTTAGTTACCCTCTGTAATAAAAAAAAGAAAAAGAACTGAGTAAAGGGATCAACGAACAACCCGAACGAGTGTCATCGGACGTCCACCACGAACAAATTCAACGAACAATATATTTGCCGAAAGACGAAACAACATGGCGTTCTTACACTGCCGATATCATACGGAAGCTGCAGCAGCATGTGCACGACCAATAGGTGCCATACCTCGAAATGTAAATAAAACAAAGATGTACACTGAATCTGACGCTAGTTCATTTCAAGTCTTAATTGAAATCAAGGATAAAAATGCGGTTCACTTATCCAAATCAAGGATAAGAATTTGGGTCACCTGTATCCTATATGTAAGGCATAAAGGCGAATGTAAGGCATAAATAAATGTATCGCAAAGTTGATATCGTCAGGCTGCAACCGCTTTTAAGTAGAAAATGAAGTTCCAAACTGCAGTATCTTCTTCACCTCGAACACCAATATTAATAAACCATATCTTGATGTAGACAAAGGTAAGTTGCAAGAGCAGATTCACAAACTTTCTTACTGCTGACAGATTTAAGCTATTTTCGTCTCTCATATAAATTTTTTCCTCACAGAAGCGCACAACTTGTACATGCGATCTCTGCCTACTCTTTTAGACGCGATCGAGTACGGAAGTGCCTACGTGTTCGCCCTTGGTAATAGGTGTTAAATAGTATACTATAATGCGTTGTAATATAGAGCACGGTTAGCAGCACTGTTCATGAAGGAAGCGCAAATATTTCGATAGAAAATGGAAAGGTAAAATTCAACGTCTGCATCTTTTTAGTATAACCTCCAACGAACATCCACTGCTTAACTCCTTTTAATTGTTTATGTTATTTGTTCCTACAATTAAGAAAAGCTATCACTTGAACCTGCACTCGTTATGTGGCGTCTGTCCAACTCTGGTCACAGGGCAAAAATATGTAATTACATAAAACTATCTATAAATTCGGTAAGTAATAAGTGAAGATACTACAAAGCGATCTAGTTTGCAGTAATTGCATGAAGGACTATATTCCATGACGACAAGGTATCGTTCAAGATATGGGTGTGACATTGTCTGAAAAGAAATTTTGAAAGTTATCCGGTGCTGGGTACCTGTGGAAAAAACGAAACGCTTTTAAATGGCTCTGAGCACTATGGGACTTAACATCTGTGGTCATCAGTCCCCTAGAACTTGCGACCGTAGCGGGAAACGCTTTCACCAGACCTATTACAGGAGATGGGAATGTTTCAAAATGATATAGTCCATTATGTTTTATAGAAGTTGTATCTAAAAAATGATAGACCACGTTTCTATCCACAGAGTAAGAAGCTGTGTGAAGCCATTTGTACTAGCCGTCCTATCCGTTCGTCTGAACTGCTTGAGATTTAGACATGGAAGTAATCAATGACGTGTGCAGAGGTTTTCATTGTGGTCTGTGTCATAAGGGCATAAGGGCACTGATGTCAGCGTGATGAAGATACTACTACTCCCCCCCCCCCCCCCACATGTATTTAATGTGGAGCTCATCACAAGGCTACCGACAAGATTTAGAAGACAAAACGAAATAAACATAAAAAGAGCAGAGTTGGATTATCCTCTCAAGAAATGTCGCGTTGGAAGGTAAAAGAAACTATGTATTCTCATCAAGTATCACACGAAAATGTCTGTTTTATTCGGCACGCTAGAAAGGTTTAAGGTTTTTCTTTTTAATCACAGTAATTAACATTTCTTTGTTTTATATGTTAGAGCTTCAGCAACAGTTTGATCGTCATATTCTTCTGCTTTTCCTTCTTGGGTTTACGGCGTGGTCGTTACTTTTACCATGTTGCCAAAACTTTCCGCGTATTTAGCATACGTCGTGATTTTCCTGATGAGGTCATCATGCCTATATAAGCAAGAGACCGTAACAGCCCCGGCAGTGAAATCCTGACGACGATGGCGGAGATGGCCATCAGAAGCTCAAGGATTTTATTCGAATTGACGCGGCCAATCAGATAGACCCAATGTGTCGCGCGCGCGTAAGTCGACCCGGGCAGCTAGCGGAGCTGTGGCCCGTGGCAGCATCGTTGGCGTCAGGTGGCGCCAGTGGTAGGCGCCACGTTTGAAACTGCCGCTGTCTTTGTCATCAACACTTTCACCACTCGATTGGGAGTTGGTGGATGTAGCCACGGCAGCGCAACAACATGTAAGTTTATCCAAGGCAACGTTGAAGCAATGTGCAAAGTTCGATCGACTGGATTACGGAAGAACTGTTGTGAAACCCGATAAGGCCCAAAGAACGCTTGTTAATCTTTCCGACCAAGAACTGGATGACTGCTCTATATCAGCGCTGAGTAAAGGCCTCAACTTTTCTCCAGCTCCACGACGTCTGGCAATATTGGATGTAATTAGTGGAATAGAGCACTGCATTAGGAATCTTTCGCACGATGCAGCTGAGGACGTCAGGCTAACTACCAGCCGTATCCTGGAGACAGCTAAGCCACCAAAATCTAATATTAGCCAGGAGGAACGACGTTGCTTACGGTTATTATGTGAGAATGAAGACTTGGTTGTCTTGCCAGCCGACAAAGGGAATGACACCGTGGTTCTGAACTCTGCAGACTACCACCTGAAGATGCTTCATTTATTACAAGATCTCACGTACCGCAAGCTTAGTCGTGATCCCACACAGACCATTGTCAGAAAGACAGGGAAGTTATTGAAGGATTCTGGCTTACCAGATGAAGTGGTGAAGAAATCAACGCCTCGTGCCACCAGACCTCAAAGGCTTTAGGGATCACCAAAGATACACAAGGAAAGTGTTCCGCAGAGGCCCATTGTTAGTGCAATCAGTTCACCCACCTACAGACTTGCTAAACATCTGGCAGAATTATTAGCACCAAAATTGGGACATTAAGAACACCATGTTGTTAACTCGCAGAAATTTGTTGAGACACTCAAGAGAATGAAGATAGGCCCAAACGACCTAATAGTTAGCCTGGATGTTGTGTCACTTTTTACGAGGGTACCAATACAAGATACGCTGAATCTTTTGGCACAACATTTTCCATCTGGAATCATTAAGTTGTTCCGTAACGTCCTAACGACAACGTACTTTTTGTACTGCGGTGAATATTATGAGAGGACTGACAGCACAGCATTGGATCACCACTGTCTCCAGCGGTCGCAAATTTCTTCATGGAGCACCTTGTGGAGCAGGCTCTGCAAACTGCAATATTACGGCCATCTTGATTTCTACGATACGTTGATGACACCTTCCTGATATGGCCTCATGGTGAAGATACACTACAGCAGTTCGTCGATCATATGAATGGTGCCCATCCCAGCATTAAATTTACTGTCGAGATGGAGAAGCTCGGAAAGCTACCATTCTTGTATGTTTTGGTTGAGCGGAAGGCAGGACACCAGCTTGGTCATTCAGTGTACCGGAAACCAACACACACTGATCGATACTTGAACGCCAATAGTTTCCACCGCCTTATACACAAGAAAGCTGTCCTGAACACGTTGGTTCCTAGAGCCAAGATTATCTCTGACGACGACCACCTACAGTCTGAATTGCAGAACTTAAAAAGTGTTTTCGGGGAAAATGGATACAGCAAAAGAGACATCGCAAACGCTTTCAAGGGCCGCCGACGAAACACACCTGGTGAATCAGTAGAAGAGGCCAAACGGACTGTATTCCTGCCTTACTGTGGAGCAACTAGCAGCAAGTTAGGACGTCTGCTGCAGAAACATGGGCTAAGACCAGTGTTCCGGCCCGCCCCCAGGATACGAGATATGTTGCTCCCTGTTAAAGACGTCATTGCTCTTTGAGTGTCCGGTGTGTATGGTGTACCCTGTGAATGTGGCAGCATGTACACTGGACAGACAATTCGCACGGTTGCGGAGCACTGTACTGGGCACAAGCGCCATATAAAACAAAGGGAGCTTCACAAGTCGGCCATAGCGGAGCATTGGCTAGAAAACGGACATAAAATACAGATCAAAAATACAAAAGTGCTGGCTCATGCTTCTACATATTGGGACTCCGTTATAAAGGAAACGGCCGAGATTCGCTTAAACAACAATAATTTCAACAGAGACCAGGGATATACACTCAGCAGGGCATGGGGACGGGCGTTGGACATCGAAAGAAAGCAGAGACAGATGCGCGACGCGGGAGCGGTAGTTTCAAACGTGGCGCCTGCCCCTGGCGCCACCTGACGTCACCGGTGCTGCCACGAGCAATAGCTCCGCTAGCTGCCCAGGTCGACTTACGCGCGCGCCACATTGGATCGATCTTATTGGCTGCTGATAATGTCGTCAGGCCTATAGAAGCGGGAGACCGTAACAGCCCCGGCAGTCAGTGTACTCCTGACGACGATGGCTGAGATGGCCATCGAAAGCTCGAGGATTTTGTTCGAATTGACGCGGCTGGAAAACAGAGAACGTTTTATTCATGGAGGACAAGTTGCCACTATTATTACGTTAGGCTGAGTTTGTGAGTTCGTGAAATATCTTCTGGTGCAGTACACCGCTAAGACAGTTTCTCCCTGCCACTATTAAACTGCTTTTCCCTAGAGTCAGTAACTTGGTAGGAGAACGAAGGTTCCACATCACTCCAACAAATTAGTAACAAAGTCACACAAGTAAGTTCAAAAGGTTTACTTATCCTTATTACTTGTTGAATAATGAAGTCTGCAACGCTGCTTGTAATATAACCAAAAAAGGCTCTCAACGGCTGAGTGCAAATAATCATAGGTAAACTTCACAGTACATAGCAAATGCAGTTCACAACAACTGTCTGTTCGCTTCTAAGAGTTCACTAAACTACGTTCCCTATCTAAGTCAGCACTGGACTACGATCTAT
The DNA here is from genome assembly GCF_023897955.1 of Schistocerca gregaria. NCBI lineage: Eukaryota > Metazoa > Arthropoda > Insecta > Orthoptera > Acrididae > Schistocerca > Schistocerca gregaria. The sequence goes on along the minus strand of NC_064920.1, from coordinate 300,231,131 downwards.
GACCAGGTGGACGAGAGCTGCTCTTTTGTCCTCCGAATAGGCTTATGTCCGTTGTTGTTCGGTCATTGGCGGATTGTACTCGGCCGGCAACTGGCCGAGGCGAAGTCGATATCTTCATCCTCAGCGCTACCCGTGGCGCTGGTGGAACTGGGCTAAGTGGCGAGTCTCTATGGTATTGCCACCGGCTCTCATCTTTGTGGTGGAGCTCCATCCTGTATAAACATCGTACGTTCCAGCAGGTGTTTATCAGCCAGGCTGGGGATGATGCGATTCTGTAACATATCGGCGTACCTCTCACCCGTCACGGTAGCAGTTTTGCTGTCCAGCGCCATCTGTGCGACATTTTGTAAACTTTTTTTTGTCCTAATAAAACCCCATGTCATTCGAAGCATGTGTGTCAATTTTTACCTCTCTATCTACATTATTCCGTGGTTTATTAATTTTTCAAATTTATACTGACTTTTTGATCACCCTGTATTATTGTAGGCGTTGATTTGCTGTCGATTCTGATAAGAATAATCTTATCACTGAACTGTACATACTAACTCACTCTGCCCTGCCTACCTGTTCATGACAAATCCTACTCCATTACACAGTTTCCTGCTGTAGCTGATATTTCTCTATATTCGTCTGTCCAGATATCCTCATCTTCTTTCTTTTTCATTTAACTAATGGCCACTATATCTAGTCTGCGTCTTTTCTGTCCCTTTGCGGATTTACTAGCTTCCCTACCACATTAAGAGTTCTGGAATTCCTCGTTTCGACTCGCGGAATGTTACCCTTTCGTATGTTATTCAGTCTTCTTCTAATGGTAATCTAACCCTTGGCAGCCCCTCCCGGAGATCCGAATGGAGGACTAAGTAGGAATCTTTTGCCAATGGAGAGATCATCGTTATCCAACTACACTCCTGGAAATTGAAATAAGAACACCGTGAATTCATTGTCCCAGGAAGGGGAAACTTTATTGACACATTCCTGGGGTCAGATACATCACATGATCACACTGACAGAACCACAGGCACATAGACACAGGCAACAGAGCATGCACAATGGCGGCACTAGTACAGTGTATATCCACCTTTCGCAGCAATGCTGGCTGCTATTCTCCCATGGAGACGATCGTAGAGATGCTGGATGTAGTCCTGTGGAACGGCTTGCCATACCATTTCCACCTGGCGCCTCAGTTGGACCAGCGTTCGTGCTGGACGTGAGGACCGCGTGAGACGACGCTTCATCCAGTCCCAAACATGCTCAATGGGGGACAGATCCAGAGATCTTGCTGGCCAGGGTAGTTGACTTACACCTTCTAGAGCACGTTGGGTGGCACGGGTTACATGCGGACGTGCATTGTCCTGTTGGAACAGCAAGTTCCCTTGCCGGTCTAGGAATGGTAGAACGATGGGTTCGATGACGGTTTGGATGTACCGTGCACTATTCAGTGTCCCCTCGACGATCACCAGAGGTGTACGGCCACACCATGATGCCGGGTGTTGGCCCTGTGTGCCTCGGTCGTATGCAGTCCTGATTGTGGCGCTCACCTGTACGGCGCCAAACACGCATACGACCATCATTGGCACCAAGGCAGAAGCGACTCTCATCGCTGAAGACGACACGTCTCCATTCGTCCCTCCATTCACGCCTGTCGCGACACCACTGGAGGCGGGCTGCACGATGTTGGGGCGTGAGCGGAAGACGGCCTAACGGTGTGCGGGACCGTAGCCCAGCTTCATGGAGACGGTTGCGAATGGTCCTCGCCGATACCCCAGGAGCAACAGTGTCCCTAATTTGCTGGGAAGTGGCGGTGCGGTCCCCTACGGCACTGTGTAGGATCCTACGGTCTTGGCGTGCATCCGTGCGTCGCTGCGGTCCGGTCCCAGGTCGACGGGTACGTGCACCTTCCGCCGACCACTGGCGACAACATCGATGTACTGTGGAGACCTCACGCCCCACGTGTTGAGCAATTCGGCGGTACGTCCACCCAGCCTCCCGCATGCCCACTATACGCCCTCGCTCAAAGTCCGTCAACTGCACATACGGTTCACGTCCACGCTGTCGCGGCATGCTACCAGTGTTAAAGACTGCGATGGAGCTCCGTATGCCACGGCAAACTGGCTGACACTGACGGCGGCGGTGCACAAATGCTGCGCAGCTAGCGCCATTCGACGGCCAACACCGCGGTTCCTGGTGTGTCCGCTGTGCCGTGCGTGTGATCATTGCTTGTACAGCCCTCTCGCAGTGTCCGGAGCAAGTATGGTGGGTCTGACACACTGGTGTCAATGTGTTCTTTTTTCCATTTCCAGGAGTGTATATGCAACACGTGCCCTTTGAAACGTGAGCCCTTAATGCAGTGGTTCCCGTTGCCTTCTTTCTTCGTTATGGTGATGCCGTAGGTCATTGCTGATTCTTCAGTCTACGTAGGGGCAGTTTCCCGCCACAGAGGTAAGAGGTACCGCAAACAGTTGTCCAGTAATCCACCTTCTTTGACAATGCAGGACGTTTTAAATATTATTCAAAGACGGTACTGCCAATCAATTAAGAGTTATTGAAATATATTGAAGGAAATGAAATTTGTGACACAACTTGACCAAAAAAGGGATTGGCTTACAGGGCACATCGTGAGTCATCAGTGAATCATCAGTTTCTTAAGGAAGAGCGAGGACACCGGCGCCTGAATAGAGTAAGTAGGCTCGAGTGATTGAATGTTGCGGTAGTTACAGAGACAGAAGCATCAAACCAGTCTTCTGGTCTGCAGAATTATTTCAGCGCCTGATACATCGCTAATTTACTGCATGCTGCATGCTATAGTTCCACATAGACACTCACTCTTTTGTTTTGGTCATCAGTCTACTGACTGGTTTGATGCAGCCCGCCACGAATTCCTTTCCTGTGCTAACCTCTTCATCTCAGAGTAGCACTTGCAACCTATGTCCTCAATTATTTGCTTGACGTATTCCAATCTCTGTCTTCCTCTACAGTTTTTGCCCTCTACAGCTCCCTCTAGTACCATGGAAGTCATTCCCTCATGTCTTAGTAGATGTCCTATCATCCTGTCCCTTCTCCTTATCAGTGTTTTCCACATATTCCTTTCCTCTCCGATTCTGCGTAGAACCTCCTCATTCCTTACCTTAGTCCACCTAATTTTCAACATTCGTCTATATCACCACATCTCAAATGCTTCGATTCTCTTCTGTTCCGGTTTTCCCACAGTCCATGTTTCACTACCATACAATGCTGAACTCCAGACGTACATCCTCAGAAATTTCTTCCTCAAATTAAGGCCGGTATTTGATATTAGTAGACTTCTCTTGGCCAGCGTACTAGCGTACTAGAAAGCCGTTGCGAAAAGCCGTCCCAGCGGAATCTGTTAAAAAGAAACTCGGCTGTATGATGAAGTGCAGTGCAAAATCTAAAAATTTTACCGTTCTATATATTCTCTTTTTCTATAATATAGCTGCATGACACAAACAAAAGAAATTCAAATTACTAATAAGCCTATGAAACTAGTGTATAAAAGCGAGAGTACTTGGAATAGGATCTGTCTCCACCAGCGATGTAGCTACATTCAAACTCTGCAGAATGCTGGCAGCCTGAATTTTACTCCATACCATACTCACTTAACTTTGGAGGCAAAGCATCCGAGGAGAGCGCGGATAAGTGAAAGTCTTCATTGGAGCTTATCAACGTGTAATCGTCTCGTATTTGTAAGACGAGTACACTGGTGGCGATAATGCCAAGATGCTTGCTTCTGTTAAAACGCAAATCAGAAAGAAACGTCAGTGAACAGCCTCGGACGTTGAACTGAGCTCAAGACTGCATGTGAAAGCCTTAATTGTACTAATGTCATAGACTCTTAATTTGTAATAGCGGCTAATGGAAATTTATCAACGTATTAGATTCAAATGGCTCTGAGCACTATGGGACTTAACATCTGTGGTCATCAGTCCCCTAGAACTTAGAACTACTTAAACCTAACTAACCTAAGGACATCACACACATCCATGCCCGAGGCAGGATTCGAACCTGCGACCGTAGCAGTCCCGCGATTCCGGACTGAGCGCCTGAACCGCTAGACCACCGCGGCCGGCTCGTATTAGATTACTGGAGATTGTAAGCATGTATGTCGAAATGTGGAGGACCCAGGTTAGTCGGGTGGGGAGATTTTTTTTTTTATACCAAAAGGGAGAAGAATGAATCCTAATACGTTTCAATATGAGACCAATTCGTGCGTCAGCACAATGACACCGTGATATTGCATTTCGAAATAATAGGGCGGACCATGGTGAAATGCAGATGAGAACCTTCTGAAATAGAGAATATCATTTAATTTATTGAGAGTATTCAACAATAAAAAGCATCGAATACATCTAGATTAGGGGTAGTCAATCGTTTTTACCTGTCGCTCACTTCTGTGTCTCCACTAGCAACAAAATTTTCTAACCGCCCACGAGTTCCGCAATAATAGTGATTTAAAAAGTAGGAAATTAACTTTATCTTATAAATTTTGTTAAGCAGCGTTACAGCAAGCTAAGCACATAAAAATAATTACTTACCAAATACTTAGTTAACGTTTTATGAAAATCTAATGAAAATACTTTTAATACCCGTAGCAGCTATCGCCCACCAAGAAATCTGGATCGCTCACTACGCGGCAGTAGGCACCACACTGACTAAGGCTGACGTAGACAGTGAAACGGCTGGAAAAAATTACCAGATCCAGAAGGTACGGCAAGTCACTTGATACAGCTGCATATCCACAATACTGCATACTTCACAGGCGGCTGTCGAGATGAAAATTAGTGTAAATTATGACGTCTCAGCCTCTGTTAACAAAATGTTTTTGTTCGGTCTGGTAAAAATAACATTCTGGTGCAGACATTTCAGAAACGTCGTTGCGGAGTTGAGGATCTATAACAAACCTCAAATGTACTTCCAAACCACATTTCTTCCATGGATGCGGAGATTGTAAAAATTATACTCAGTACTGGGACAAACTCGGCTTCTCAGCATATTTCGCCACATTTAATATTTAGTGTGCTTCAAATGAAGACTTATTGTTAAAGAGACATTAGTTGAAGCGTTCTTGTAATACATAGAAATCCAAGTATTATTATAGATCACATATTTGCTAGGAGTGGCTCAATACTGAAACAATGGAGATTCTGTTCAGCGATGCGTGTTAAGACATGTGTCCACCAAATTTCTGGGACATGCACCAGATATATGCATGTGAAGTATTGCAGACATAATTGGAAACAGAATCTGAGTATGGTATTCATACTCTTAAACATTAAGCTGAACTCATTACATTAAAAACATAGTATATTGTTATTAATTATCAATGTCGGAGTTCGCATACAAAAGAACACTCGCTTGTCGAATAGGGCACGAAGGCTAACAATGAATCAAGCGAAAATACTACGTTGTAAGTCAAGACAAAATGACTTGTGTAGCACATATGTGGGCAGCAGTTGATCATCAGAGGTTTGCGGTTGTTTTTTCGCTATTGACGTGGTACATTGACAGCTGAAAACAGGAAAAATGCAATTTGCCTGAAAAGCTTTGAAAAGTCGAATTTGCTGTGCTGAACAAATTATGACGCTCGAGCGTCAGTAATTGATGGAAGCGAACAAATGCGTATATTACGTTTGCTGGCTGTATAGCCCACACTTGCTGTGACCCAGTTATGGTTTGCAGCAGTAAACATATTTCACCACAGAGAAACAAGCGCTTTAACCATAGAAAATAATGTCAAAGTAATGTACGAGTCGTGCTGTTATCAAGTGCATTGTCAATATTAAATAGAAAACATTTCTTTATCTTCTGCGAAATTATATTTATCTGGTCACGAATCGGTTTTTGGATTGTTAGGCCATCTTAAGGTGACAACTGAATGCCGCAAACGCACATGAAAATGACGTGCGAGCTACACAGATTTTATTTATACAGAAGGTACAAAAGATTCAAAGATGATGACATGTAGAGTGTTCACATAGAATAGCGTTATATGTTTTGTCACACGGAAATAGTTAATTTAGCTAAAAAAGACAACTAAAAATTTAGCGTGTAGACACATTTAACAACTGATGAGAAATGTGCAACATTAATTTTAAGCAGTTAATCAGAGAACCGACTCTTGAAGATACACTATGTGATCAAAAGTATCCGGTCACCTGGTTGAAAATAACTTACAAGTTCATGGCACTCTCTATCAAATGGTTTAAATGGCTCTGACCACTATGGGACTTAACATCTGAGGTCATCAGTCCCCTACAACTTAGAACTACTTAAACCTAGCTAACCTAAGGACACCACACACATCCATACCCGAGGCAGGATTCGAACCTGTGACCGTAGCGGTTGCGCGGTTCCAGACTGAACCTCCTGGAACTGCTCGGTCACAGCGGCCGGCGCACCCTCCATCGGTAATGTTGGCATTCAGCGTGGTGTTGGCCCACCCTTAGCTTTGATGACTCTCGCAGGCATACGTTCAACCAGGTGCTGGAAGGTTTCTTGGGGAATGGCAGCCCATTCTTCACGGAGTGCTGCATTGAGGAGAGGTATCGATGTCGGTCGGTGAGGCCCAGCACGAAGTCGGCGTTGTAGGACATCCCAAAGGTGTTCTATAGGATTCAGGTCAGGACAGTCCATTACAGGAATGGTATTGTCGTGTAACCACTCCGCCACAGCAGTGCATTATGAACAGGCGCTCGATCGTGTTGAAAGATGCAATCGCCATCCCCGAATTCCTCTTCCACAGTGGGAAGCAAGAAAGTGCTTAAAACATCAATGTAGGCCTGTGCTGTGAAATGTAGGCACTACACACGCTGGCAGATGACGTTTACAGGGCATTCTCCATACCCACACTCTGCTATCTGATCGCCACATTGTGTACCCTGATTCGTCACTCCACACCACGTTTTTTCGCTGTTCAATCGTCCAATGTTTACGGTCCTTACACCAAGCGAGGTGTGGTTTGGCATTTACCGGCGTGATGTGTGGCTTATGAGCAGCCACTCGACCATGAAATCCAAATTTTCGCACATCTCGCCTAACTGTCATAGTACTTGCAATGGATCCTGATGCAATTTGTAGCTCCTGTGTGATGGTTTGGATAGATGACTGCCTATTACACATTAGACCCTCTTTTCAACTGTCTACGGACTCTGTCAGTCAACAGACGAAGTCGCCCAGTACGCTTTTGTGCTGTATGTGTCCCTTCACGCTTCCACTTCACTATCATATTGAAAATAGTGGACCTTGGGATGTTCAGGAGTGTGGAAATCTTGCGTACAGACGTATGACACAAGTAACACCCAATCATCTGACCACGTTCGAAGACCGTGAGTTCCGCAGAGCGCCCCATTCTGCTCTCTCACGATGTCTAATGAGTACTGAGATCGCTGATATGGAGTACCTGACAGTAGGTGGCAGCACAATGCAGCTAATATGAAAAAGTATGATTTTGGAGGTGTCCGGATACTTTGGATCACATAGTGTAACATCGTACACCTGTCGGTGATTCGACTCGGCTTACAACAGGGAATCAGTTACAGCATAACTGAAAACGGCTGTAAATAGGAATACAAATAAAGATCTTTCTGATTAGAAAAAAAAGACAGATTTCAGAGTACCCGAAATTTCAACGTGAAAATCTCTTCTGCAGCACTGACAATGATTAGCATCGACGGACAAAGTTCAAGAGCGTGGTAGAATACACTTTAGACAGGTAAGTGCCTATAAAAATTATGTGGGTTGGAAAAAATCCACTGTTGCTTGACAACCGTGTTAGAAACCTGCCACGAAAGCAAAAAGAACGGCATTGAAAATTTTAACTTAGCCAAAACCTTGTAGATTAACAGAAACTTAACGAATCCAAATTTAGCGTAAGAAGGGTATGCGTGAAGCGTTCAACGAATCTGGAAGTGAAATTGTACCTATCGATTTGACAGTAAATGCTAAGACGTTTTGGTCTTATGTTCAATCGGTAAACGGATTGAATGACTAATTACACAACTACAGTTTAATCAGTAACTGGTACCAGTTACTTTCACAATATGCGATGAGTATTCGTATGGAGTGATTTGAAGTGGAACGAGCACATAAAATTAACCGCCGGTTAGGCAAACGTCAGGTTCATTGAATGAATCCTTCTATCAATGAAGGAGGTAGCTTATAAAACACTCATTCGATCACTACTTGAATACTGCTAGTCAGTCTTGGATCCGTACCAAACAAATGGTTCAAATGGCTCTGAGCACTATGGGACTTAACATCTATGGTTATCAGTCCCCTAGAACTTACAACTACTTAAACCTAACTAACCTAAGGACATCACACAACACCCAGTCATCACAAGGATCCGTACCAGAAAGGACTGACAGAGGAAACAGAGAACACCCTAAGAAGTGCAGCACGTATCGTTACAGGTTCAGTTAGTAAGCGCGAAAGAGTCACGGATATGCTCCGTCAATTCTAGTGGCAGGCGCCGCAAAAAGACTTGCATCACGGTATGGTCTACTGTTAACGTCCGTGATCGTGCTTTTCTAGAAGAGTCAATCAATACACTGCTTCCTGCTTCCTCCTACCTACATTCCGCGAAAAGATTGTGAAGATAAAATTGAAGGGTTTCTCTCGGACCATACGCTACTGGAACAGAGAAAGGGGGAATGACATTGGCACAAGTAACATCCTCTGCCAAACACCGTAAGGCGGCTTGCAGAGTATAGGCAGTTAATTGTAGCCTCAAGAGGGCCTAAGAAGCCGAAAGCCAAATGAATTTAATTTTGCACGACATTAAGAAGTGTTTCCTGTTTAATATTATTGTATTCTGTAGAGCACTACAAAAAATTCTGTGAATGTTAACCGCATTATTATTTACGTAGTAATCACTTACAAGAACTGGTAGCTATGACACAGGGTTGCAAGTAACGAATAATTTAATTTTTTTATGCAGACACATCAATAGAAGCTTTGCATCACCCCGGTTCCCAGAACTCGTGAACATAGACGTTGACTGGGGATATTGTATCACAGACACAGACGAAGATGTAAAACTATGAATGAGCAGAACCTATTAGACGGAGGGGGTCCAACAGCCGATCAGTTCCAGCCATTCCACCAGGAAGGAGGTGCACGGCTTATGTTGTCTGTAGTTCAACAATGCCTAGACGGTCAATACCGCAGTTCGATGGCGTCCGCATTGTTACTTTGTGCAAGAAAGGACTCTCAACAAGGAAAGTGTCCAGGCGTCTCGGAGTGGACCAAAGCGATGTTGTACGGACATAGAGGAGATACAGAGAGACAGGAATTGTCGATGACATGCCTCGCTCAGGCCGCCCAAGGGCTACTACTGCAGTGGATGACCGCTACCTAGGAATTATGGCTTGGAGGAACCCTGACATCAACGTCCCCAAGTTGAATCATGCTTGTCGTGCAGCCACAGGACGTCGTGTTACGATTCAAACTATGCGCAATAAGTTGCAAGATGAGCAACTTCACTCCCGGCGCCCACGGCGAGGTCCATCTTTGCAACCACGACACCATGCATCGCCGTACAGATGGGCCTAACAACATGCCGAATGGACAGCTCAGGATTGGCATCACCTTCTCTTCGCTGATGAGTGTCGCGTATGCCTTCAACCAGACAATCATCGGAGACATGTTTGGAGTCAACCCAGTCAGGCTGAATGCTTTAGACACACTGACCAGCGAGTGCAGCAAGGTGGAGGTTTCCTGCTGTTTTGGGGTGGCATTATGTGGGGCTGACGTTCGCCGCTGGTAGTCATGGAAGGCGCCGAAATGGCTGTACGATACGTGAATGCCATCCTCCGACCGATAGTACAACCATTGCAGCATATTGGCGAGGCATTCGTCTTCATGGACGACAATTCTCACCCACCTCGTGCACATCTTGTGAATCACTTCCTTCAGGATAACGACATAGCTCGGCTAGAGTGGCTAGCATGTTCTCTAGACATGAACACTACCGAACATGCCTGGGATATATTGAAAAAGGCTCTTTACGGACGATGTGACCCACCGATCACTCTGAGGGATCTACGCCGAATCGCCGTTAAAGTGTGAAACTATCTGGACCAACTGTTCCTTGATGAACTATTGGATAGTACGCCACGATGAATGCATGCTTGGCCGGCCGATGTGGCTGAGCGGTTCTAGGCGCTTCAGTCTGGAACCGCGTGACCGCTACGGTCGCAGGTTCGCATCCTCCCTCGGGCATGGATGTGTGATGTCCTTAGATTAGTTAGGTTTAAGTAGTTCTAAGTTCTAGGAGACTGGTGATCACCGCTGTTAAGTCCCATAGCGCTCAGAACCATTTGAGAGCATTTCCTTCCACAAAGTGACAATGCGTACGCTATCGAACTGCGGTTTTGACCGTCTAGGCATGGTTGAACTACAGACAACATAAGCAGTTTACCTCCTACCTGATGGAATGACTGGAACTGATGGGCTGGTTAGTTAGGTTTAAGTAGTTCTAAGTTCTAGGGGACTGATGACCTCAAATGTTAAGTCCCATAATGCTCAGAGCCATTTGAACGATTTTTGAATGCAGGCATGCTCAATGCAAGAGGAACTGCTTGTGGGTATTGGAGGTACCGGAGTATGCAGCAATCTGTACCACCACCTCTGAAGGACTCGCTGTATAGTGGTACAACATACGGAGTGTGGATTTCATTAGCAATAAAAAGGGCGGAAATGATGTTTATGTTGATCTCTATTCCAATTTTCTCTACTTTTCCGGAACTCTCGGAACCGAGCTGAAGCAAAACTTTTTTGGTAAGTATATATATGCATTAGGAAGTGACGAATCAAAATTTGTACCGAACTTGTGTCTCCAGTTCGCAAGGCAGACGCGCTAATCACTACGCTTCACCGGATTTGCATAGCTGCACGGACTACTCTAGCACGCCTCCCTCCTCAGTCCAAATTCCCACTCACGCTTCTTCTCTCTTGGTATCCATCTTAGACTCGAACAACTTTTTAGAGGCTCTCCAACTGTACTGGAATAGTACCTCAGCATGGAAAGAAACTATATGGTTGCAGAGACCTTTTCAAGTCTCAAACATTTTTAAGACTCGAGAATCTCAAGCGTGCTATTCCAATATAGGTGGAAAACCTCTGCAATGTTGTTCGAGTGTAGGGTGAATACCAAGTGGGCTGAGGCATAAATGGGAATGTGGTGTGGGAAGGTGGCGTCCTAGATTGATATTTGGACAGAATTTTGATTAAGCGTTTGAAATTAAGTAGTATATCGACGAAAATTCACATTTTTGTAGTAAGCGTGAATTATTTGCAAATAAAGTCAAAGCTGAAAGGCAGTAGAACTTGTTTGGTGAAATTTTTGATACAAGAACTAAGGAAAGTGAGTGTGAATAACGTAATATGGTGTTGTTGAAATGTGACCGAAGTAATTGTTGCGCACAGCGTAATATGCAAATTAAAGCGATACAGGGCTGCCAAAAAACTGAATGCACTCCATAAAAATATTTTAAATGAGGTTCGGAGCGTGTACTGACTGACTACGTAGTTATGATGTTACGTTATCACTTTTAAGATTTTGCAAAATAAGTGTTTTCATGGTTTGTTAAATGATCTTCAGTGTCAGATATATTAGAATCTTGAACATGACTCTCAAGAGCAACGGGGAGTAAGCTTCAATTAATAAAGTAAATAGCCAATCACTTGCCGGAAGTTTATTTATTTAAACTTGACCTATGCTTCGGTATTGCTGTGAGCCGCTTCTTCAGAAATATGTGGTATACATAATTAACATTTAATTTCGCTATGGAGCAAACTTGTCAACTAATCACCCTACGAAAATGTATGAATTAGTACTCGAGCGGTATCAGGATGCTCATCAACACGATCAGAGGCGAGTGTATCCTTAATCGCCATGTGAACATTCGTTTCCTCAAGTACATCGCTAGACTGCATAGCTTCCCTAGAGTTTGGGTTTCTTGTCAAATTTTATTTTTGTGTACGGTAACTGATATATTTAAAAACGACGAAGAAAGAACTCGAAATGAAATGCTACTGGAGATGGTTTTGAAGTCACAAACGTTTTTTTTTAAATAATTACTTTCTAGGGGGATCTGAAGTCTGTGGTAACTAACCGATATATTAATATTCGTTAAAGAAACACAAACTAGTAGCTCACAGTGTGAGAAATCACTCGTAAAACATTGTTCCTTTCACGTAGGCAAGTGAAAGACGTCTTTTTATGCTAGATTTTAGCTACTCAAACTGCTGGAAAGTGATGTTGGTGTAGGAAATTGTGAAGGAGCGATTTACTAATATATCAATCTTAAGTAAGTCTAATATATTCACAAAGAAATTTGCTTACGAAATCGTTGTTCGACCACTTCTGAAGTGTTTCTTTTCATCGATTTTGAACATTTACAAACATAAATTAACAGAAGGATAGGTCCAAATAAAAGCTGTTGTGTTAGTCACAGAGGCTGTTCAACAATCTCTGATTGGCGGCGCTACGAAAACGATATTCTTCATTGTGATTGTCATTACTCCTGAAATTTAAGGAACAGCTGCCCGATAACGGTTGAAAAACGGAGTACTTCTTCCAACTACTGGTTATGTGTTGGTTGGATAAGTTCTGGCGCACAGGGAAATACGTCCAGTGATTGTTCAATTCATCGTCGATTCGAATAATTTGGGGGAAAGCTATTCTGCACCACCGTGTGTAACGTTTGCCACACGTACGGCGGTCTTCGGAGTTCAAACGTATATATAGAAGAAAGTAGATATGTTTACTTTCCTTCTTTTGCATTGTTTTGCTTAAATTAACGTTGAAGCTCAAATAAAAGAGTAACTTCATGTCCTACGTAGTACCTCAACAAAAGCAAGCTAAGGAGGGTTGCGATGTTCCCTGTGCAGTTAGATAGGTTTGTACAAGAGAGCATAAGATGTTTCGGATACAGTAAGATCTTCACGTTCCGTAATTAACTAGGTTTTGAATGAATAATCTTTATTTGCCTGTCTCTAAATTCATAGTTCAGAAAATAAAGGTTCTCTTGTACAAACCTATCCCATCGACGTCAGAGTTATTGGAAAGGCAGCAGAATTTCGGATTAAAGAATACTAGGACTGGAAATTGACCGCCGTGTTTTTTAAGGAACCACTGCGTATTCGCCTGAAGTCATTCGGCAACACCATGGAAAAACATGTATAAGGATGTACGAGTGGGGTTTTATTCCCACAGCAACATAATACGTGCCAGTATCCTTACATATGCCCAATAATTTAAACAATGTGAACCAAAAATTTATCACTTTTGTTGAGGAATGTTTTGTTGTATAGGCTGTTGCGCGAAATCAACATATACTATATTTTTCAGATTTGTTGTGTGTCTTTTAACGGGTATTTACTTTACATCGACAAGAATATTAAAGTATTCATAAAAGAAGAATTAATAATGTGTCTATAGAAATACCACGTCATGTTTAGCTGTTTAGTTGTTATTAAAATATCAAAGGAGAATTTTTCAACTGAATTTTCATACTCATACAACAAACAAGACAAATTTGTCATGGTCTTGGTATTTGATATGTGATTCGAGTAATTGTGATTAGATGAAGCCGATCCTAAAATCATTTATGGTTCAAAATCTATGAGTAAATAAAAACACATGTCAACTTGTATGAACGTCCGCACTAAATATTCTAAGAGGGTGCCAAAACTCTAAAACTGTTAGTTTTAACATAAATGAAATGGTCAATTTCGAAACGTCATGTCACAAGGAACAACTAATTACTTAGTTAATGACACTCTACATCCTAAAAGGGAGCCACAAGTGTCCCCTCTTCATCTCTCTCCCCCCCCCCCCCCCCCCCACCCTTCCCCTCCCCACCTCACCACCTTTCACGCCCACTCCAACCCCGTCCAATCACTAATTTCCGTAAGATTAATCTTTAACATAGATGGTGGAAGTATTGTGTGTCGGATTACTGAACGCACGACTGTGTGGTACCTACGAGTCGTGACATCTACATGTTATCGTTTCCAAATGAATACATTTCGTCTTATTGCATGGATTAAATTCGTAACTGCACATTTCGAAGATAAATTCATTCCGATTTTTTTAAAGTGCGTTTTAGATAGTTACATATCGATTACTTACGCCCCTTTAAAGCCTTTTCTGATACTACAGGATAGATGATTCGATATGTGATTGAAATTATTCGGTCTGAAAGAAAATACCGTAACATGAAGATGAAGAGGTGTAAAGCTACTACTGGCTATTCTCTGTGCCAACGGAGCGAAACACATCTATTAAAGAAATCTCATAACCCTGTATTGATTAAAACGTTATAAAATGCTGTTATATGAGAGATTAGAATATCCCTTATTTTTCTTTAATTGCTATACAGTTTCGGTCACGTAGCAGTAAAGCATTCAGAATTTATTCAGCGCTAGCCAGTGAAGCAGAATGTTATCATCCAGAGATGTAGTGATCTCTGTGAAACCTATTGCATATAAAATGTTGTCATAAGTAGTTCCATTCTCATTGAGGAAAAGAAAGTTAGTGATTACTGCTTTTATCATATCTACAAAGTATTCATTAACAGGATAATATTATAGTGAGAATAGGAGTCATCAGTATAGAGAGCGGCAAATTTATTAACTCATACTCAAAACCTGTTCTGCAGTGATGAACAAGCTTTCGAATTATTATAACAAATAAACTACATACGCGGTATAAATGGGAAAATACGGTATGAAACAAGCTATACAACTTCATTTCAATTTGTATATGTGAATCTCATTTGGATAATTTGACTTTGGGTATGGACGAAAAGATATAAAGAAAAATCCCCAAAGCGAGTTCGTTAGAAAGTGGAAAGGTGGAGGAGAAAAGAAATGTTTCCTTTCAAACAAACTGTAGATTGTTACGCGAATTTCTATGACTTGTTAGCAAAGTTGTAGGGCGCAGAAGTTTCTAAAGCACGCAAAAGTCTCTCACGGATAATGATACGCTGCTTTATCTGGCTTCGCATAGCCCGTTCCGAATGTACACAGCGGGACCGCATGGTTTCATCTTACATGCGGTGTGTTACAAAGAGGCAGGCTTTCGTGGGTAGTCCGAAGAGTAATTTTTGGCAGTGCTAACTTTAATACAATGTCTCTCCGACTACCGTTACTGATAGTCCCTCTGTACAAGAGTAATATTGAGCCATGCTAATTTTGATGCACTCTCTTTCAAACTATCATTATTGGTAGTCACCAAAAGGACGAAGGTCGTTAGTGAGGCTTATTGGTTTGAAGAAGGAAGCCAGAGTGCAGAGGTACTTCCCAAGACGTAACTGGCGATTAAGACGAGCTAGGTAACGACAACCTTATAGACTTAGAGAGCTGCCACAGAAATCACTTGTAAAACGAAACAGCTGCTTATAGAAACGTCTGTTTATATGTGTTTCTGGAGTGTATGTTCTCTCTTGATTTGTGGCTTGTAAATGACAGGATGTGCACCTCTCACAGCATCAGCGGGTGGTGAGACGTCACCTGGTGGTATTGCCACACGTTGTTTGAGCAGGATTATTACTGCTATGTAAGCTAGGCTCTTAGATACCTGATAATCTCAGGATTGAAGCCAAATGTACCAAAGAAATATTTTATTTAAGGTCCCCTGATGCAGGCTAGGGCGGCTGTGAGCTAGGGTGGTGCGAGCAGGTTGTGGAGGCGACGTGGAAGCCCAGGTGGCTGAAGCAGCTGCAAATTAACAAGTTGTATTACTGACGCATGTGTGCTGCTAGACTGAGGTCCTCAGTCAAAGTATCAACTCGATGTTCCTTTGCAGGATCACAAGCAAAAAATAATTTTTAGGAAAGGTGTCAGTCAGTGCTGAAACAAGTCATACCCTCTGCACCAAAATAATGGACATCTCGTGAATTTACTGCAAAAAATTGTACTGTCACGATGCTTCATGGGCCTTTTTTCGATTCCTAAAAATAGGGAAGACCTTAGAGGCCAGTCGTTTTACAATCATTGATGAGATAAAAAGGAAACGTGGACAGGGCTAGAAGCTACCCCAAAGATGGAATTCCGGAAGCGTTTTGGGTTTGTAAAAATCTATGGCGTAGAAGTATAATAGTTAATGCTGACTTTTTTAAAACAGGGTAACATGCAGCTATACTGTATGATTAAATGATGATGGCGTCCTCTTGGGTAAAATATTCCGGAGGTATAATAGTCCCCCATTCGGATCTCCGGGCGGGGACTACTCAAGAGGACTTTGATATCAGGACAGAGAAAAGTGGCGTTCTACGGATCGGAGCGTGGAATGTCAGATCCCTTAATCAGGCAGGTATGTTGGAAAATTTAAAAAGGGAAATGGATAGGTTAAAGTTAGATATAGTGGGAATTAGTGAAGTTCGGAGGCAGGAGGTACAAGACTTTTGGTCAGGTGAATACAGGGTTATAAGTACAAAATCAAATAGGTGTAATGCAGGAGTAGGTTTATTAATGAATTAAAAAATAGCACTACGGGTAAGCTACTACAAACAGCATAGTGAACGCATTATTGTGGCCAAAATAGACACGAAGCCCACGCCTACTACAGTAGTACAAGTTTATATGCCAACTAGCTCTGCAGACGACGAAGAAATTGATCAAATTTAGGATGAGATAAAAGAAATTATTCAGGTAGTGAAGGGAGACGAAAATTTAATAGTCATGGATGACCGGAATGCGAGAGTAGGAAAAGGCAAAGAAGGAAACATAGTAGGTGAATATGGATTGGGGCTAAGAAATGAAAGAGGAAGCCGCCTGGCAGAATTTTGCACAGAACATAACTTGATGATAGCTAACACTTGGTTTAAGAGTCATGAAAGAAGGTTGTATACATGGAAGAACCCTGGAGATACTAAAAGGTATCAAATAGATTATGGTAAGACAGAGCTTTAGGAACCAGGTTTTAAATTGTAATACATTTCCAGGGACGGATGTGGACTCTGACCACAATCTATTGGTTATGAACTGTAGATTAAAATCGAAGAAACTGCAAAAAGGTGGGAATTTAAGGAGATGGGACCTAGATAAACTAAAAGAACCAGAGCTGGACAGAGTTTCAGGGAGAGCATAAGGGAACAATTGACAGGAATGGGGGAAAGAAATACAGTAGAAGAAGAATGGGTAGCTTTGAGGAATGAAATAATCAAGGCAGCAGAGGATCAAATAGGTAAAAAGACGAGGGCTAGTAGAAACCATTGGGTAACAGAAGAAATATGAGTTTAATTGATGAAAGTAGAAAATATAAAAATTCAGTAAATGAAGCAGGCAAAAAGGAATACAAACGTCTCAAAAATGATATCGACAGGAAGTGAAAAATGGCTAAGCAGGGATGGCTAGACGACAAATGTAAGGATGTAGAGGCTCATCTCAGTAGGGGCAAGATAGATACTGCCTACAGGAAATTAAAGAGACCTTTGAACATAGGAGAACCACTTGCATGAATATCAAGAGCTTTGACGGAAACCCAGTTCTAAGCAAAGAAGGGAAAGCAGAAAGGTGGAAGGAGTATATAGAGGGCCTATTCAAGGGCGATGTACTTGAGGACAATATTATGGAAATGGAAGAGGATGTAGATGAAGATGAAATGGGGGAAATGATACTGCGTGAAGAGTTTGACAGAGCACTGAAGGACCTGAGTCAAAACAAGGCCCCGGAGTAGACAACATTGCATTAGAATTACTGGCAGCCTTGGGAGAGCCAGTCCTGACAAAACTCTACCATCTTGTGAGCAAGATGTATGACACAGGCGAAATACCCTCAGACTTCAAGGAGAATATAATAATTCCAATCCCAAAGAATACAGGTGTTGACAGATGCGAAAATTACCGAACTATCAGTTTAATAAGTCACAGCTGCAAAATACTAATGCGAATTCTTTACAGACGGACGGAAAAACTGACAGAAGCCGACCTCGGGGAAGATCAGTTTGGATTCCGTAGAAATGTTGGAACATGTGAGGCAATACTGACCCTACGATTTATCTTAGAAGCTAGATTAAGGAAAGGCAAACCTACGTTACTATTTGTAAACTTAGAGAAAGCTTTTGACAATGTTGACTGGAATACTCTCTTTCAAACAATGAAGGTGGCAGGGATAAAATACAGGGGGCGAAATGCTATTTACAATTTGTACAGAAACTAGATGGCAGTTATAAGAGTCGAGGGGCATGAAAGGGAAGCAGTGGTTGGGAAGGGAGTGAGACAGGGTTGTAGCCTCTCCCCGATGTTATTCAATCTGTATATTGAGCAAGCAGTATAGGAAACAAAAGAAAAGTTTGGAGTAGGTATTAAAATCCATAGAGAAGGAATAAAAACTTTGAGGTTCGCCGATAACATTGTAATTTTGTCAGAAACGGCAAAGGACTTGGAAGAGCAGTTGAACGGAATGGACAGTGTCTTGAAAGGAGGGTACAAGATGAACACCAGCAAAAGCAAAACGAGGATAATGGAATGTAGTCGAATTAAGTTGGGTGATGCTGAGGCAATTAGATTAGCAAATGAGACACTGAAAGTAGTAAAGGAGTTTTGCTATTTGGGGAGCAAAATAACTGATGATGGTCGAAGTAGAGAGGATATACAATGTAGACTGGCAATGGCAAGGAAAGCGTTTCTGAACAAGAAAAATTTGTTAACATCGAGTATAGATTTAAATGTCAGGAAGTCGTTTCTGAAAGTATTTGTATGGAGCGTAACCATGTATGGAAATGAAACGTGGGCGATAAATAATTTAGACAAGAAGAGAATAGAAGCTTTCGAAATGTGGTGCTACAGAAGAATGCTGAAGATTAGATGGCTAGATCGCAAAACTAATGAGGATGTATTGAATAGAATTGGGGAGAAGAGGAGCTTGTGGCACAACTTGACTAGAAGAAGGGATCGGTTGGTAGGACATGTTCTGAGACATCGAGGGATTACCAATTTAGTATTGGAGGGCAGAGTGGAGTGTAAAACTCGTAGAGGGAGACCAAGAGATGAATACACTACGCAGATTCAGGAGATGTAGGCTGCAGTAGGTACTGGGAGAGGAAGAAGGTTGCACAGGATAGAGTAGCATGGAGAGCTGCATCAAACCAGTCTTAGGACTGAAGACCACAACAACAACAACAACAACAACAACAATGCTGTAAGCGAATAAATTCCCGTGTAGTTTGAACACATCTCATATATTTAAAGCTGTAAAGTTACAGAGAAATTAGACGTTAGTGTACATGCATTCCTGTTCATTTCAGAAACTTTGTGCTTGAAGGTATCTATTTAGCATTCCCGCCGTTTATCCGAAGTGATGAAGTATTTTGCAGAAATGAATCGGCAAAGTTGCTGAAAAGCTTATGGATGTAGATTCAGATCTTATCCATTACCGTAGAACACCGTGATTATATATTAAATGTAATGTAGATAAAGTCACTTATAAAATAAGTCTTTATTCCTGTTCAATATCTTGGAACCAATTGAGGCTCTTCTTCAGGTAAGGCATGCAGGTAAGTAGTTACTAGAAAAAAATCTCTCATGCGTGACTGTTCATTTTACACTTATCTTCTATGTATCGCCTGTATATCTTTTGATAGTTTTTGTTAGGGTCGCAGATAGATGATAGAACATTACAAAAGCACCAGAAGAAAATTCCTTAAGGAAATTTCTTTCGACGAATTCTTATAACAAAGAAACCTGGACGTCCGATTACAGCATCATCGGTTATAAAGGCTCCTCAGCTGATAACTCCAAGCAGTTAGTGCCTGTAAGCTAAGGTAATGACACGCGTCGCTTAGGTCACTTATTCGCCGTTACAGATGTGCCTGCGACGGTGCCCTCGTACGCGCACTTAGCATGTTGCGAGGCGCGACTTACCCATGAAAGCAGAGGGGATGGAAGTGAGGAAGAGTTTCTGGCTGCGCACGGGCACCCCGGTCTCAGCGTCCTGCATCTCCCGCACCAGTGCCTCCATCTGCAACACACACACACTCTCCTCACACACTGCTCCAGGTGGTAGGGTGGCAATACATACTAAACACACGTCCTTTACCTACACACTACGTGATATCTTATAGCAAAAGATGTGTAAATGGAGTGTAGTCCAGGAAAAATAGATGTTGCTGAGGCAACTGGATTAGGAAACAAAGTATGAGTTGAGTTTTACTATTTGGATAGGAAAAAAACCGTAGATGTCAGAATGAAAGACGATGCACACTGCAGACGGGCACAAGCAAGAAACGCTTTTCTCAAAAAGAGAACATGTAAACATATCACACAATTTTAATCGTTTTATTTTTAGTTTTATTTGAAACGTCCCCTTAGAAAAATTATACACAACTGGTCTATGTGAAACGTCCTCTTTGAACAATTATACACGAATGTGCTTAAAATGACACACAATATCTTTAGCGCAACGCAATCTGACTTCCAAAAATCCCTACGAAAGAATGGCCCTGACTAACATTAATCTATATGTTTCACAAATCACTTACCTCACAAAAATGTTCGTTACTCGAACTACTGCAATACAGCGAGTGCCACTACTGCCAGCTAACTAAAAGATTCAAACTACGGAAGTCACTAACTACTGATAGGCATAGTTAGCAAATGAAAGATTTTAATAGAGAACAAACAATGTATTTACCTCACTAGTCATAATATATATAGCAGTTCATGACACCAATTCTTACAAATTTCAAAACCCCGCCATTTCTCTCCCCACGTCCACCACTGCTGGCGGCTCACATACAACTGCGCAGCGCTACGCGCTGTTAACATCCAGCTGCCCAACGCTACAATGGCAGACAACAATGCAAACTAAACACAGACTGCACACGGCACAGCCAGTGATTTTCATACAGAGCGCTACGTGGCGGCGGTGTTACCAATAAAAAAACCTAAACAGCCTACTTACATATTCTTTAGTTTCTTGCATCTCACATTTTTGTATTATTTTTACTTTTAGTTGCCTTTAAGATTGTGACTGTTTTTTAAGAACAAAATGAAGCTCTGTGCATGGGGGGCGGGGTAGGGGGAGGGGTGGAGTTAGTCTCATCGCTTCTGGCAGCAAGGTTCACATATTTACACCACAAGATTGACCCCTGCTTCTAATATATTAGCTACCTACTTGAGAAGTGAGTTTGATAACTGCTGCGCAGCAGGGGTAAGGGGCTCCGTATGTTTCATTGCTGCACTAACATGCGTTTCGTAACATAGAAAAGAAGTTCATAAATACTTCGTAAGGTATTATTTTAACTGTATACTCTTTTTGATGAGGGGATGGCCTGATGATAGTACTTGATGCCGAAAACGGTACCCAATAGACAAATTAAAATTGCAACTACGGGCTAAAACAAATACCTTTTCCGTAACTGTTATTCTGTTATTGTGCCTTATCTACACGGTACAGTCACATTAATGTGAACAGCAGTCAGAATTCTAAAGAACCACCTTTCGCGCGGAACTCTGCGAGGCTTGCAGGAAGATAGTCCGTGAGGCTCCAGAAGATGTCGACAGGGATGTAGAATCATACCAACTCCTTTGCCGTGGTTAGCTGCGCTACGTATTTCGACTGAAGATCCATGACGTAAGCCGCCCGATCGATGTGGTGCCACAGATTCGCGACTGGATTTCAATCCGGAGAGTTTGGTGGCCAGGTGAGTACGGTAAACATACAATTTTTTTTTCCAAACCTTTGCAGAGTCGAGGTACGGCAACCTTATAACTTGATTAACATTAAAAAACAATCCCAAGATGCACAACGTTGGGAAGTCAAAAATGTAAACAGAACTCGTAAATACGTAAGACGAAAAGGATAGAAAAGCACAGTTTTTCTTAATCATCTACAGTAACCTCATCCTGGTGCTCTCTGAGCCACGCACGTACACTGCGAGCTGTGTGACGTGTCGCATTGTCCTGTCGCATCGGGCCGAGGAGAAACAGAACACTATTTCATAATCACTTTCTGAGTAGAGAAGGCGAACTAAATACTCGTACAAACTTAGGTCCTACTAACTCTCTTAGAAAATAGCTTTCTGAGATTTTTATGCAAAACACTCCTCCATGATACCGACAAGGGAGAGACTGAGACAATAATTAAATCACTAGTGACTAAGGACTCTGATCGATATGGCGGAGTATCTAGCAGAATACTAAGTACAGTTCTACATATGTTAGCCTAGTACATAGCCAAATCTGCTCCTCTTCCTTTCGGAATGATCAGTTTTCTGAGCGATTAAGGTTCTTAGCAGAGAAACCAGTTTATAAAAAAGGAGAAAGGCAGAGTGTACACAATTTTAGATCTGTTTCTATGCCATCGATGTTTGATGAAGTTATTGAAAAGGCTGTGTATTCAAGGATAATTGTCATTTCAATTCACATAATTTGCTGTCAAGTGTACAATTTGATTTTAGATGTGGTTTAACAATGGGAAAGCTATATTCTCTTTTCTGTGCGAGGCTCTGGACGGATTAAATAAAAAGTTGTGAACGCTAGGCTTGATTTAAATGAAGCGTTTGATTGTGCTGATCACAAAATATTACTCCTGAAGTTGGCTCATTATGGAATAAGGGAAGTAGCTCACAACTGGTTGACCTCTAACTTTGAGAGTAGAGATGAGAAGGTCTTTCTCCACAATATTAAAGATAGCTGCTCTGTGCTGTCCCAGTGGAGGACAGTTAAGAAGGGGGGAGGGGGCGGGTGGGGGTCGCGGGGTATGGAGTGCCCCAGGGGTAGTTGCTGGCGTCGCCACTGCTTCCTGTTTATATATTTGATATGTATTCTAGTGTTACAGCTGATTCTAAAACATTCCCGTTTGCTAATGAAGGATGTTATGCACAGTACTGGCACAGTATCAAATAATTCATTTCAAGACATAAGTTCATGACCTTTAGAAACTAAATTTATGCCAATTCACCGTAAGACTCTACAGTTTCTAAAATACAACTAAACAAACTGACATTCTCACTACGTAGAATGGGCATAGAATTAGTTAGACTAAACAGTTGAAATTCCTTGGTGTTAAAAAAGAGCCGGCCGCGATGGCCGAGTGGTTCTAGGCTCTTCAGTCCAGAACCGTGCGACTGCTACGGTCGCAGGTTCGAATCCTGCATCGGGCATGGATGTGTCTGATGTTCTTAGGTTAGTTTGGTTTCCGTAGTTCTAAGTTCTAGTGGTCTGATGTTAAGTCCAATAGTGCTCAGAGCCATTTGAACCATTTTTTTGTTCAAAAAGACAGTAAGGTGAAATGAAAAGCCCATTCCCAGGATCTTGTTCAGAAAATAAATTCTGCTTCATTTACCATTATAACAATATATGAAATAAATGATACGTCATCATTGTCGTAATGTGGAAACGGAAAGATCTATCTGACGTCCAAAAAGGCATGACCAGAAAGTACTGTGGGCCACCGATGAAAGCATTTACAAAACGGCTAAGTATGTAAACCATTTGGATGCCGTCGTGGTTGAAGGATACCGTGGACGGCAAAATGGAGCTATTCAAAACAGGCGCCGAGGCAACTGCGATGCACCATGGGCCGTAGATGATGGGGCTGAACAACGGCTGCGGAGCTGTGTACGGACAAATAGACGTGCAACTGTTCAGCTGCTAACCGTCCATATGAACCAATGAGCTACCAACAGCGTCTTTTCAACCACAGTTTTAGCGAACGTCAATTCTTGTTGACTTCCGCAACGGCTGTCTGGTTCATGCACTGGACTGATCTTCATCGGCGACGAAGGCAGGAATTTTCGTGCCAATACCCAACTGGGCGTCCACTGAGTGGTCTTCTCAAATGAATCGCGTTCTATTCTCCACAGGGCAGAAGGCCGTTGGCGAGTACGGCCCTGAAACAATCACTGGAAGGGTAGAGGCCAGAGTGAGGAGCTTTACGGTCTGGGAAATGTTTTCGTGGTATTCCGTGGTTGATCTCGTCATCCTGGGAAGCACAATTTATCAAGACAAGTATGTATCTACGCATATGTACCATCTCCACCGTTACATGCATTTTTTTTAATTGTATTTTTTTATCACGTTCCGTATGACCAAATTGAGGAATAAGTCTCCATGGTCATGAGTCAGTATATGAAACTATAACAGAAGAGTAATACCAGAATAGAAGGAGTGAGCGACGTGGGAACTCTTCAGTTTAGACTTGAAAGTGCGTGGATGGATGTCAGAATTCGGATACTACTGAACAGGGGTCGATTATAGATCGCGAACTTACACTACATATTGTTCGAATCGCCCTTTACTGAGCCAAAACCACCCTTTTCGAATCAGGAAAGCTACACAAAAAAATCTTACGTCATACGCCAATGTTCCCGGCAGAAACATTGAGCCAAGCTACCTCAATAGCCGTCTAAAATTGCGAAAGAGTTGCCAGCGCAGGATTTTGCTCACGAGCTGACCTCTCGATTACGTCCCACAAATGTTCTATGGGAATCACGTCGGGCGATCTGGGTGGTCACACCACTCGCTCGAATTGTCCAGAATGTTCTTCACTCCAATCGCGAACAGCCTTGCTTTGGTGACATGCCGCATTGTCATCCATAAAAATTCCATCGGTGTTTGTGAACATGAAATCTATGAATGGCTGAAAGTGGTCTCCAAGTAGCCAAACATAACCATTTCCAGGCAACGACTGTTCCGTTGGACCAGACGAAACAGTCCATTCTATGTAAACACAACCCACACCACTATGAAGCCACTACCTATTTGCATAGTGCCTCGTTGGCAACTTGGATCCACGGATTCGTCGAGTATGCGCGGCACACGAACAGTAACATCAGCTCTTACCAACTGACATCGGAGTCACCGGACCAGGCCACGGTTTTCCAGTCGTGTAGGGTCCAGCCGGTGTGGCCACGAGCCCAGGAGAGGCCCCGTAGAAGAGATCGCGCTGTTAGCAAACGTACTCGCGTCAGTCGTCTGCTGCCATAGTGCTTTAACGCAAATGGAATCTGATAGTCTCGGAACACTCTTGACACTGTGGATGTCG